>NW_027444022.1:0-244683 GCF_048569485.1 Anomaloglossus baeobatrachus | reverse complement strand
GCGGGTGCTGGGTCTCCCAATTGGAGCTAGAAGAAAAGGAATTTACGGTAAGTAACAAAATTCCCTTCTTCTTCGGCGCTACATTGGGAGACCCAGACGATTGGGACGTCCAAAAGCAGTCCCTGGGTGGGTAAATTAATACCTCAAGTTAGGGCCGTAAAACAGCCCTTCCCTACATGGAGGCAACCGCCGCCTGCAGGACTCTTCTACCTAGGCTGGCATCCGCCTAAGCGTAGGTATGCACCTGATAATGCTTGGTGAAAGTGTGCAGACTCGACCAGGTAACTGCCTGGCACACCTGCTGAGCCGTAGCCTGGTGCCGTAATGCCCAGGACGCACCCACGGCTCTGGTAGAATGGGCCTTCAGCCCTGAGGGAACCGGAAGCCCAGCAGAACGGTAGGCTTCAAGAATTGGTTCCTTGATCCATCGAGCCAGGGTGGATTTGGGAGCCTGCGACCCTTTACGCTGACCAGAGTCAGGTACAAAGAGTGCATCCGAGCGGAAATGTAGATTCTGAGTGCTCTCACCAGATCCAACAAATGCAAATCCATTTCATATCGATGAACTGGATGAGGACAAAAGGAAGGTAAGGAGATATCCTGATTGAGATGAAAGGGGGATACCACCTTAGGGAGAAACTCCGGAATCGGGCGCAGCACTACCTTGTCTTGGTGAAACACCAGGAAGGGAGCTTTGGCTGACCGCGCTGCTAGCTCGGACACTCTCTGAAGAGATGTGACCGCTACCAGAAAGGCCACTTTCTGTGAAAGTCGAGAAAGTGAAACATCCCTCAGAGGCTCGAGGGACGGCTTCTGGAGAGCAATTAGTACCCTGTTCAGATCCCATGGGTCTAACGGCCTCTTGTACGGAGGGACAATGTGACAAACCCCCTGCAGGAACGTGCGTACCTGAGGACGTCGTGCTAGGCGCTTCTGAAAGAATACAGACAGCGCTGGGACTTGTCCTTTAAGGGAGCCGAGCGACAAACCTTTTTCCAAACCAGATTGCAGGAAGGAAAGAAAAGTAGGCAATGCAAATGGCCAGGGAGACACTCCCTGAGCAGAGTACTAAGATAAGAATATCTTCCACGTCCTGTGGTAGATCTTGGCAGACGTCAGCTTCCTAGCCCGTCTCATGGTGGCAATGACGTCTTGAGATAATCCTGAAGACGCTAGGATCCAGGACTCAATGGCCACACAGTCAGGTTCAGGGCCGTAGAATTCAGATGGAAAAACGGCCCTTGGGACAGTAAGTCTGGCCGGTCTGGTAGTGCCCACGGTTGGCCGACCGTGAGATGCCACAGATCCGGGTACCACGACCTCCTCGGCCAGTCTGGGGCGACGAGGATGGCGCGGCGGCAATCGGAGCTGATCTTGCGTAGCACTCTGGGCAACAGTGCCAGAGGGGGAAACACATAGGGTAGCTGGAACTGCGACCAATCCTGAACTAAGGCGCCTGCCGCCAGAGCTCTTTGATCGTGAGACCGCGCCATGAAAATCGGAACCTTGTTGTTATGCCGAGACGCCATTAGGTCGACGTCCGGCATCCCCCAGCGGCTACAGATTTCCTGAAACACGTCTGGGTGAAGAGACCATTCCCCTGCGTCCATACCCTGGCGACTGAGGAAGTCTGCTTCCCAGTTTTCTACGCCCGGGATGTGAACTGCGGATATGGTGGATGCTCTGTCTTCCACCCACATCAGAATCCGCCGGACTGCCTGGGAGGCTTGCCGACTGCGTGTTCCGCCTTGGTGGTTGATGTATGCCACCGCTGTGGAGTTGTCCGACTGAATTCGGATCTGTTTGCCTTCCAGCCACTGCTGGAAGGCTTGCAGGGCAAGATACACTGCCCAGATTTCCAGAACATTGATCTGAAGGGTGGACACTTGCTGAGTCCACGTACCCTGAGCCCTGTGGTGGAGAAAGACTGCTCCCCACCCTGACAGACTCGCGTCTGTCGTGACCACCGCCCAGGATGGGGGTAGGAAGGACTTTCCTTTTGACAATGAGGTGGGAAGAAGCCACCACTGAAGAGAGTCCTTGACCGTCTGAGAAAGGGAGACGTTCCTGTCTAGGGACGTCAACTTCCCATCCCATTGGCGGAGAATGTCCCATTGCAGTGGACGCAGATGAAACTGCGCGAAAGGGACTGCCTCCATTGCTGCTACCATCTTCGCTAGGAAGTGCATGAGGCATCTTAAGGGGTGTGACTGGCCTTGAAGGAGAGACTGCACCCCCGTCTGTAGTGAACGCTGTTTGTCCAGCGGAAGCTTCACTATCGCTGAGAGAGTATGAAACTCCATGCCAAGATATGTCAGCGATTGGGTCGGGGTCAGAATTAACTTTGAAAAGTTGATGATCCACCCGAAACTCTGGAGAGTCTCCAGCGCAACGTTCAGGCTGTGTTGGCATGCCTCTTGAGAGGGTGCCTTGACAAGTAGATCGTCCAAGTAAGGGATCACAGAGTGACCCTGAGAGTGCAGGACTGCTACCATTGCTGCCATGACCTTGGTGAAAACCCGTGGGGCTGTCGCCAGACCGAAGGGCAGGGCTACGAACTGAAGATGCTCGTCTTCTATAACGAATCGTAGCAAACGCTGGTGCTCTGGAGCAATCGGCACGTGGAGATAAGCATCCTGATGTCTATTGATGCTAGGAAATCTCCTTGAGACATTGAGGCAATGACGGAGCGGAGGGATTCCATCCGGAACCGCCTGGTTTTCATGTGCTTGATGAGCAGTTTTAGGTCCAGAACGGAACGGAAAGAGCCGTCCTTTTTTGGCACCACAACCAGATTGGAGTAAAAACCGTGACCTTGTTCCTGCAGAGGAACAGGGATTACCACTCCTTCTGCCTGCAGAAGAGCATCGGCTCGGTCGGGAGGTGGGGAAGTTCTGAAGAATCGAGCCGGAGGACGAGAACAGAACTCTATCCTGTACACGTGAGACAAAATGTCTCTCACCCACCGTTTTTTGACCTGTGGCAGCTAAATGTCGCCAAAGCGGGAGAGTCTGCCACCGACCGAGGATGCGGAGAGAGAGGGCTGAAAGTCATGAGGAAACCGCCTTGGTAGCGGTACCTCCGGCTGCCTTCTTTGGGCGTGATTGAGCCCGCCAGGAATCTGAGCCCCTCTGAGCCTTTTGAGTCCTTTTGGACGAGGAAAACTGGGACCTGCCCGAGCCTGGAAAGTACCGAAACCTCGACTGTCCTTTCCTCTGTTGGGTTTTGTTTGATCTGGGCTGGTGTAAGGAAGAATCCTTATCCTTGGACTGTTTAAAGATTTCATCCAATCGCTCACCAAACAGTCTGTCACCAGATAATGGCAAACTGGTTAAGCACTTTTTGGAAGCAGAATCTGCCTTCCATTCCCTTAACCACAAGGCTCTGCGTAAAAACCACGGAGTTGGCGGACGCCACTGACGTACGGCTCGTAGAGTCCAGGACAGCATTAATAGCGTAAGTCGCAATGCAAACATATGCGAGGTTAAGGACGCCACCTGCGGCACAGATGTACGTGTGACAGTGTCCACCTGCGCAAGACCAGCTAAAATAGCTTGGAGTGCCCATACGGCTGCGAATGCCGGAGCAAACGACACGCCGATAGCTTCATAGACAGATTTCAACCAGAGGTCCATCTGTCTGTCAATGGCATCTTTAAGTGAAGTCCCATCTTCCACTGCAACTATGGATCTAGCCGCAAGCCTGGAGATTGGGGGATCCACCTTTGGACACTGGGTCCAGCGCTTGACCACGTCAGGGGGAAAGGGATAACGTGTATCCTTAAGACGTGTGGAGAAACGCTTGTCTGGATAAGCGTGGTGTTTCTGGACTGCTTCTCTGAAGTCAGAGTGGCCCAAAAAAGTACTGAATTTACGCTTGGGATACCTGAAATGGAATTTCTCCTGCCGCGAAGCTGACTCCTCCACTGGAGGGGCTGAGGGAGAAATATCCACCAGTCTATTGATGGACGCTATGAGATCATTCACCATGGCGTCACTATTAGGAGCATCCAGATTGAAAACGGTCTCAGGATCAGAATCCTGATCAGCTACCTCTGCCTCATCATACAGAGAATCCTCTCGCTGAGACCCTGACCAGTGTGTGAAGTCGAGGGTCTCTCCCAGCGAGCTCGCTTAGGCTGCTGGGACTGTCGTCCGTGCAGAGCCTTCAGCCTGGGATGTATGGGACCCCCTTGGAGCACGTATTAGTTCCAACTGAGGGAGACCGGGGGGCATTGATTCAACAGTGCCCATTGTCTGAGTCACCGGCCTGGACTGCAAAGTTTCTAGAATCTTGGTCATAGTCCCAGACATTTTATCAGCAAAAAACTGCAAACTCTGTCCTCTGGACAGTTTCACAGGTGGCTCTCTCTGGGCCACCACTAGCAGAGACTCTACCCAATGGGGGTTAGTGGAACCTGCCGGTAAAACAGCCTCACATGCGGTACAGACAGCATAGAAAGCCTGTGCCTTGGCACCCTTGCTTTTCTGCGGACGACATACTGTTGTCTCCTCAGAGCAATCTAGGGGTATATAGCCAAGAAGCGACCGTACAGTGCAAATATAGGTACAAGCATAAAGTACACAAAACACTGTGGCACTAGTGGGGTCAGCACCAAGGTGCTGCTTACCGCCCGCTTAAGCGGGTGTGTGGTCGCCAGAATCCCTTGACCGGGTCTCCCAGAGCCTGTGTCCGTTCTCCAGCTTAGACTGCATGCAGGAATGGCTGCCGGCGTCCTGTGAAGAGGGGCGGGCCGTGGGCGTGCCCCAGACAAAGAGCGGGAAACTGGCGTCCCACTGTGCCCAGTGAGGGGGCTGGAGTATGTAAATAAGACTCCAGCCCTCGGTGCTGACCATTGTACAGCGTCTCGCCCCTTCCCTGACTGGCAGGCCCGGGGGCGGGAAGGAAACGAAACTAGGCCGCAAAAGCCGGGGACTCGATTTATAAGCGCTGCCGTCGTAAAAGCACGGTCAGCGCGGAAGTCCCCGGCGCACCACAAGTCTCATCCGCGCCGCAGCTTCTAGCAGCGGCCGGCGCGGCCGTTTCCCACACATTAACTCACTCAGCTAAGCTGCAGTGAGTATAGCCCCAGCGCGCAGCGCTGTTGTCCCCGGCGCACTAACACACCCAGCATGCTGGTGTGTGTGTGCGTGGTCTGTACGGGGACACAGAGTACCTTAACGTTGCAGGGCCTTGTCCCTGACGATACTCAGCTCCATTCCAGCAGGATCTCCGGGTCTGTGGATGGAGCCCGGCCTCAGAGCCTGGAGGCCGGTAAGATCCCACTTCACCCAGAGCCCTCAGAGGGATGGGGAAGGATGCAGCATGTGGGCTCCAGCCTCCGTACCCGCAATGGGTACCTCAACCTTAACAAACACCGCCGACAAAAGTGGGGTGAGAAGGGAGCATGCTGGGGGCCCAAGTATGGGCCCTCTTTTCTTCCATCCGACATAGTCAGCAGCTGCTGCTGACTAAACAGTGGAGCTATGCGTGGATGTCTGACCTCCTTCGCACAAAGCATAAAACTGGGGAGCCCGTGATCCCACGGGGGGTGTATATGCAGAAGGGGAGGGGCCTTACACTTTTTAGTGTAATACTTTGTGTGGCCTCCGGAGGCAGTAGCTATACACCCAATCGTCTGGGTCTCCCAATGGAGCGCCGAAGAAACACATTTTTTGATGCATTGTTTTGGCCACAGGGGGCATTTTTGTGGCTATGACAAAACTGCAGCATGCGGACATGCGCTAAGTTGGTACTGCTCGCTGTATCATACGCAGACTGTATGACTTGCTGTGATTAGATAAGCAGAGGATAACACACTCTGGGATTACACACAAGGCTCAATGGAGTGTATCACACAGGATGGGATTAGAAATACGCAGTATCTAATGTATATAAACAAAAAAGGATAAGAAGCCAACTCACTAATCCAGTGTAATGAATAAAATATATTTTATGATTAGAAATGGAAAAAATAAACTTCTCTGAATGTCATGGCGGAGTACGGCTCTGTTCACATTGCAGATTCTGACGCTCCGCCCGATGGTTTCTCTGGTGTCTGGGATCAACACATGCAGACTTGGGCATCGATCTGCTGTGTGCTGATTCATAGGCAGGCTAGCAAGAGTTAATCTCTGCTGATCTGCTTGCTCCTTTAACCCTTTAGTGACGGAGCTAATTTTCACCTTAATGACCAGACCAAATTTTGCAATTCTGACCAGTGTCACTTCATGAGGTTATAACTCTGGAACGCTTCAACGGATCCCGGTGATTCTGAGATTGTTTTTTCGTCACATATTGGACTTCATGTTAGTACCAAATTTAGGACAATATTTTTTGTGTTTATTTATGAAAAAAATTGAATATTGGCAAAAATTTTGAAAATTTAGCAATTTTCAACTTTTGAATTTTTATACCGTTAAACCAGAGATTTCTGTGACACAAAATAGTTAATAAATAACATTTCCCACATGTCTACTTTACATCAGCACAATTTTGGAAACAAAATTTTTTTTTGTTAGGAAGTTAGAAGAGTTCAAAGTTTATCAGCAATTTCTCATTTTTACATCAAAATTTACAAAACCAGTTTTTTAGGGACCACATCACATTTGAAGTGACTTCAATAGGCCTAGATGACAGAAAATACCCAAAAGTGACACCATTCTAAAAACTGCACCCCCCAAAGTACTCAAAACCACATTCAAGAAGTTTATTAACCCTTCAGGTGCTTCACATGAACAAAAGCAATGTGGAATGAAAAAAAGCAAAAATTAAATTTTACCTAAAAATGTTGCTCTAACCCAAATGTATTCACTTTTAGAAGAAATAACACAACAAAATGGACCCCATAACTTGTTCCCCACTTTCTTATGAGCGCGCCGATACCCCACATGTGGTCAGAAACCTCTGTTTGGACAAATGGGAGGGCTCGGAACAGAAGGAGCAATATTTGAATTTTAGAAAGCAAATTTGGCTGAAATAGATTGTGGGCACCATGTTGCATTTACAGGTCCGCTAAGGTACCTAAACAGAAGAAATCCCTCACAAGTGACACCATTTTGGAAACTAGACCCCTCAAGGCTTCTATCTAGGGGTATAGTGAGCATTTTAGATCCACAGGTACTTCACAGATTTTGTTAACGTTACGTTGTCATATTGAAAATTTTAATAATTTTCTCAAAAATGTTGCTTTAGCATCAATTTTCTCACTTTTTCAAGAGGTAATTCCAAAAATTTGACCTCAAGGTTTGTTAACCACTTTTTTATGAGCGCGGTGATACCTCACATGTGGTCTGAAACCTTTGTTTGGACAAATGGGAGGGCTTGGAACGAAAGGAGCAATATTTGAATTTTAGAAAGGAAATTTGCCTGAAAAAGATTGCGGGCACCATGTCGCATTTGGAGGTCCCCTAAGGTACCTAAACAGCAGAAACCCCGCACAAGTGACCCCATTTTGGAAACTAGGCCCCTCAAGGAATTTATCTAGATGTTTGGTGAGTACCCTGAACCCTCAGGTGCTTCACAGAATTTTATAACGTTGAGCCATGAAAAAAAAAAAATAAAATTTTACCACAAAATTGTTATTTCAACCAGGTAGCTTTTTTTTTTACAAGAGTAAAAGGAAAAAATTCAGCATAACATTTATTGTGCAATTTCTCCTGAGTTTGGCGATACCTTATATGTGGTGGAAATCAACTGTTTGGGCGCATGGCAGGGCTCGGAAGGGAAGGAGTGCCATTTGACTGCAAAATTGGCTGGAATCAATAGCGGACGCCAGGTTGCATTTGGAGAGCCCCTGAGGTGCCTAAACAGTGGCGGTCCCCCACAAGTGACTTCATTCTGGAAACAAGACACCTCAAGGCTTTTATCTAGGTGTATAGTGAGCAGTTTGAATCCACGAGTACTTCACAGAATTTGATAAGCTTAGGTTGCCATATTGAAAATTTTCATTTTTTTCACAAAACTGTTGCTTTAGCATCAAATTTCTCACTTTTTCAAGAGACAACAACAAACCGTGGACCCCACAGGTTGTTATCCAATGTCTTATGAGCACAGGGATACCCCACATGTGGCCAAAAACCTCTGTTTGGATAAATGGGAGGGCTTGGAATGGAGGGAGCACCATTTGAATTCTGGAAAACTTGAAATAAATTGCGGGCACCATGTCACATTAGCAGGGCCCCTTGGGTACCTATACAGCAGAAACCCCCCACAAGTGACCCCATTTTGGAAACTGGATTTTATTCAGGAGTATAGTAAGCATTTTGAATCCACAGGTACTTCACAAAAATGTTGCTGTAGCAACAAATGTCTCACTTTTAGGCTATGTGGCCATGATCCAGCGACACGGCGTCTAGTACACAGTGTCAGCCTCCTGCAGAGATGTGAGTGTTGTCCACGGGAGAACGCAGCTGCCCATGCCCACGATTTGGGTTTAGGCCGCTGTGGAGCTCTATGCTACCTGCAGAGAACACTCATCTCCGCAGCATAAATTGACATGCTGAGGCTCGGGAAGCTGCGCCACAGGTCGGTTTATGCTGCGGAGAAAAGAAGCACATTGGGCATGAGATTTCTAAAAATCCTTCCACTGTGCTTCTACTGCACAACGCAGCGTTATGGACACAGGGAAAACACTCTGCACCCAAAACGCTGCAAACCCTGATTGTGGGCACACAGCCTAAAATGCTACAATGGATGAATGGATAGATGTCAAATAAATATAACGTCCCACCCCCTGCATATTCTAAGCTGGCGCCCTTTAGTGCCTTTCATGTGGCACTAAAGGGTGCCTAGCCTTGTATTTAGCCCCCCCAAAAAATTAATAATTAAAATAAACGACGTGGGGTCCCCCCTATTTTTGATAGCCAGCTAGGGTAAAGCAGACAGCTGTAGCCTGCAAACCACAGCTGACAGCTTCACCTTGTCTGGTGATCAATTTGGAGGGCTCCCCAGGCGTTTTTTTAAAAAAAAACAAAACGTGGGGTCCCCCCCAAATTAGATCACCAGCCAAGGTGAAGCGGACAGCTGGGGTCTGGTATTCTCAGGGTGGGAAGAGCCATGGTTATTGGACTCTTCCCAGCCTAAAAATAGCAGGCCGCAGCCGCCCCAGAAGTGGCGCATCCATTAGATGCGCCAATCCTGGCGCTTCGCCCCAGCTCATCCCGCGCCCTGGTGCGGTGGCAGACGGGGTAATATATGGGGTTGATACCAGCTGTAATGTCACCTGGCATCAAGCCCTGGGGTTAGTGATGTCACGGCATCTGAACAGATACCCGACATCACTAACCCAGTCAGTAATAGAAAAAAAAAAAGACAAAAAAAAAATTTATTTGAAAAAACACTCCCCGAAACATTCCTCTTTTACCAATTTATTGAAAATAAAGAAATTCCGGTCGCTGTAATCCATTTTGGAGGTCCCACGCCGACTCTGGATCTTCTAGAATATGGGGGGCACGTTCAGGGAACGTATCCCCCATTTTCTGGAAGAGCAAGCTCTCCATGAGCAGTGTGGGTGCAGTAATCTGAGAATACTGCACTCACACTGCCCCGGTCCAACCTAGGGCAGAGTGACCTGCAGTAACCTCATTCCAGAATATGAGGGGCACGCTCACAGAACGTACCCCCCATTTTCTGGAACAGCAGTCTCTCCATGTGAGGAGTGTGACTGCAGATTACCGCACTCACCCTCCCCCGGTCCACAGTGGAGTAGCTTGTGCAGTTGCGACGTCAGCAGGATCCCTGCTTGCAGGGATCCAGCTGACAGCCGCTGTCTGCGCATGCGCCGCCAGCATTGAAGAAGGAGGCGGCGATCGCGGGCCCGGAGCACCAGCAGCCAGGTAACGTATAACCGGGGGCTGGGGGGGGGTGACGGGGGGTGACCTAGTGGGACCTGGGGACACCTTTCTGCCGCATGTGACGTGTCACATGCGGCAGAAAGAGCAGAATGAAGGCGGCCGCGCGCTGTGCGCCGCCATCTTCCACGCTCCGGAGGGGGGAGGGGGGTGGTGGCTCTGGAGAACCGGAGGGGGCTCCGGTGACCAGAGGGCTCCGGTGGACCGGAGGAGGGGTCAGGGGGAGGACATTTCCCTCCGATCTGAAATGTTTGATCATTTCAGATCGGAGGGAAATGACTGCAGAGCCGGCGCCGGCGGCAGTTTTCTGTGCGCTTCGGCGCCATTTTGGATGTCCGGTGGGGGTAGGGGTGGGGGGACTCTCCGGTACCGGGGGCTTTGGGGGCACTAGGGGGTTAGATTTCTTTCTCATCTGACATGTTTGATCATGTCAGATGAAAAAGAAATCAGTTTTACCGGCCATTTCTTTTTTTTTCATGTGTTCGTCGGTATACAGTGTATACCGCCGATCACATGATCGGGGTCCAAAAAAAACACCCCGATTCATAATCTGGGGGGTCTCAGCTACCCCCGGTAGCTGAAACCCCCGAGATTTTCGGTCGCTGGGGGGCGCTACAGGGTTTTTTCGGGCCGCCGCTTTAAAGCGGCGGAACAGAATAAGTACCCTGTTTTGCCGCCGCTTTAAGTCGTACGGCCGTCGTTATGAGGTTAAATAATAAATAACTGTATATGTCAGTTGCTAGGGTATACTGTATAAATATGACTGTTAGATTGCATCTACAGGTTAAACAATATGGTTATTGCCGTGATAGCTGTAGTACTCGGTGTTGCCCTAGATCAGGGGTGGGGAACCATTTTTCTGCCGGGGGTCATTTGGAAATTTCTACCAACCTTCGGGGGCCGCACAAAATTATCAACTTGAAAATTACCCCAATATATTTGGTCAAACAATTAACTCACTGTGGGGCTGGAGCTTGTACTCTTTGGTGCAGCTGTAATATTAGGCGATATTGATCTTGTTGCTTTTCACAACTGCTTTTCCAGGTTTCAGTTGGCTGGGACTGCTGTATATACATCACAGGGGAGGGTTGGGAGGAATATAGATCACTGGGGAGGCTGGGGGCATAGACATCACTGGGGGGTACATACATCACTGGGGGATACATACATCATTGATGGGGAGCACAAACATAGCTAGGGGGGCATAAACATTGCTGGGGAGGGCTGGGCGGAATATACATCACTAGGGAAGCAGCAGGGCATAGACGTCACTGGGGGTATATACACATCACTGGGATACACAGACATAGCTGGGGGGCACAAACATTGCTGGGGTTATATAAATAGCCGGGGGCAAACAGCCCTGGGGGATGCCGGAGGGACACAGACAGCCCTGGGGGCACAGAGAATGATGGGAGAGGCTGGAGGCACAGACAAATCAGGGGGACGCTGGGGGCACAGATGGCACAGAGAAGGATGGGAGAGGCTGAAGGCACAGACAGAACTGGGAGAGGCTCCGGGCACAGATATCACTGGGGAGACTGAGGGGGGCACAGATCACTGGGGAGACTAGGGGGACACAGATCATTAGGGGGGCATAGATCACTGGGGAGACTGGGGGGGGCACAGAACACTGGGGGGGCACAGATCACTGGGGAGACTGGGGGGCACAGGTCACTGGGGAGACTGGGGGTAGGCACAGAACACTGGGGGGGGCACAGATTACTGGGGAGACTGGGGGGCACAGATCACTGGGGGGGGCACAGATCACTGGGGAGCACAGATCACTGGGGAGACTGGGGGGCACAGATCACTGGGGGGGCACAGATCACTGGGGAGCACAGATCACTAGGGAGACTGGGGGGCACAGATCACTGGGGAGACTGGGGGGGCACAGAACACTGGGAGGGGGCACAGATCACTGGGGAGACTGGGCGGAGGCACAGAACACTGGGGGGGGCACAAATCACTGGGGAGACTGGGGGGGGGCACAGAACACTGGGGGGGGCACAGAACACTGGGGGGGCACAGATCACTGGGGAGACTGGGGGGCACAGATCACTGGGGAGACTGTGGGGCACAGATCACTGGGGAGACTAGGGGAGCACAGATCATTAGGGGGGCATAGATCACTGGGGAGACTGGGGGGGCACAGAACACTGGGGGGGGCACAGATCACTGTGGAGACTGGGGGGCACAGGTCACTGGGGAGACTGGGGGGAGGCACAGAACACTGGGGGGGGGCACAGATTACTGGGGAGACTGGGGGGCACAGATCACTGGGGGGGCACAGATCACTGGGGAGCACAGATCACTGGGGAGACTGGGGGGAACAGATCACTGGGGAGCACAGATCACTGGGGAGACTGGGGGGCACAGATCACTGGGGAGACTGGGGGGGCACAGAACACTGGGAGGGGGCACAGATCACTGGGGAGACTGGGGGGAGACACAGAACACTGGGGGGGCACAAATCACTGGGGAGACTGGGGGGGGGCACAGAACACTGGGGGGGCACAGAACACTGGGGGGGGGCACAGATCACTGGGGAGACTGGGGGGCACAGATCACTGGGGAGACTGGGGGGCACAGAACACTGGGGGGGCACAGATCACTGGGGAGACTGGGGGGCACAGATCACTGGGGAGCACAGATCACTGGGGAGACTGGGGGGCACAGATCACTGGGGGGGCACAGATCACTGGGGAGCACAGATCACTGGGGAGACTGGGGGGCACAGATCACTGGGGAGACTCGGGGGGCACAGAACACTGGGAGGGGGCACAGATCACTGGGGAGACTGGGCGGAGGCACAGAACACTGGGGGGGGGCACAAATCACTGGGGAGACTGGGGGGGGCACAGAACACTGGGGGGGGCACAGAACACTGGGGGGGGGCACAGAACACTGGGGGGGCACAGATCACTGGGGAGACTGGGGGGCACAGATCACTGGGGAGACTGAGGGGCACAGATCACTGGGGAGACTAGGGGAGCACAGATCATTAGGGGGGCATAGATCACTGGGGAGACTGGGGGGGCATAGATCACTGGGGAGACTGGGGGGCACAGATCACTGGGGAGCACAGATCACTGGGGAGACTGGGGGGCACAGATCACTGGGGGGGCACAGATCACTGGGGAGCACAGATCACTGGGGAGACTGGGGGGCACAGATCACTGGGGAGACTCGGGGGGCACAGACCACTGGGAGGGGGCACAGATCACTGGGGAGACTGGGC
The DNA here is from genome assembly GCF_048569485.1 of Anomaloglossus baeobatrachus. Classification (NCBI taxonomy): domain Eukaryota; kingdom Metazoa; phylum Chordata; class Amphibia; order Anura; family Aromobatidae; genus Anomaloglossus; species Anomaloglossus baeobatrachus. The sequence continues at coordinate 231,591 of NW_027444022.1, read as the reverse complement.
GGAGGCACAGAACACTGGGGGGGGGCACAAATCACTGGGGAGACTGGGGGGCACAGATCACTGGGGAGACTGTGGGGCACAGATCACTGGGGAGACTAGGGGAGCACAGATCATTAGGGGGGCATAGATCACTGGGGAGACTGGGGGGGCACAGAACACTGGGGGGGTCACAGATCACTGGGGAGACTGGGGGGCACAGGTCACTGGGGAGACTGGGGGGAGGCACAGAACACTGGGGGGGCACAGATTACTGGGGAGACTGGGGGGCACAGATCACTGGGGGGGCACAGATCACTGGGGAGCACAGATCACTGGGGAGACTGGGGGGCATAGATCACTGGAGAGCACAGATCACTGGGGAGACTGGGGGGCACAGATCACTGGGGAGACTGGGGGGGCACAGAACACTGGGAGGGGGCACAGATCACTGGGGAGACTGGGGGGAGACACAGAACACTGGGGGGGCACAAATCACTGGGGAGACTGGGGGGGGCACAAATCACTGGGGGGGCACAGAACACTGGGGGGGGCACAGAACACTGGGGGGGGCACAGAACACTGGGGGGGGCACAGATCACTGGGGAGACTGGGGGGCACAGATCACTGGGGAGACTGAGGGGCACAGATCACTGGGGAGACTAGGGGAGCACAGATCATTAGGGGGGCATAAATCACTGGGGAGACTGGGGGGGCACAGAACACTGGGGGGGGCACAGATCACTGGGGAGACTGGGGGACACAGGTCACTGGGGAGACTGGGGGGAGGCACAGAACACTGGGGGGGTACAGATTACTGGGGAGACTGGGGGGCACAGATCACTGGGGAGCACAGATCACTGGGGAGACTGGGGGGCACAGATCACTGGGGAGCACAGATCACTGGGGAGACTGGGGGGCACAGATCACTGGGGAGACTGGGGGGGCACAGAACACTGGGAGGGGGCACAGATCACTGGGGAGACTGGGGGGAGACACAGAACACTGGGGGGGCACAAATCACTGGGGAGACTGGGGGGGGGCACAGAACACTGGGGGGGCACAGAACACTGGAGGGGGGCACAGATCACTGGGGAGACTGGGGGGCACAGATCACTGGGGAGACTGGGGGGCACAGAACACTGGGGGGGCACAGATCACTGGGGAGACTGGGGGGCACAGATCACTGGGGAGACTGTGGGGCACAGATCACTGGGGAGACTGTGGGGGCATAGATCACTGGGGAGAAAGAGGGGCACAGAGAACTGGAGGTACAGAGCGCTGGGGGCACAGGCAGACCCGGATGAGCTTGGAGGTAGTTAGAGAACTGGGGAAGGCTGGGATCACTGAGCGCTGGAGGTGGCTGCGGGCACGGAGAGCTCTGCCGCCGGGCACAGAGAGGAGCAGCCGCCTTCGCCGCTGGGCACAGGGAGCCGCCGGGCACAGAGAGGAGCAGCCACCGCCGGGCACGGAACCGCCGCCGCAACCGCCGGGCACAGGGAGCCGCCGCCGCAACCGCCGGGCACAGGGAGCCACCGCCGCAACCGCTGGGCACAGGGAGCCGCTGCCGCAACCGCCGGGCACAGGGAGCCGCCGGCGCTGGGCACAGAGTGCTGCCCGGCACAGTAAGACCTGGGGGATGATTGGCAGTCAATCCTCTCCTTTTGATTTTAGCGCTCCTCACGCCGACCCCACCTACAAAGTATGTCCTCACGTAGGCAGTGCCAGCATGGGGACGTAGTCTTTCAGGTATAGGAAATGCAGCGTTCAGCATTGAACGCACTGTGTGGGGTTTTAAAGGGCCAGCAGCAAGTAATATGCGGCTGCCGCCCCAGCACTGCAGTCCCCGGGAATCAGCCCGGGGGCCGCAGAAAAAGTCGTTGCGGCCGCATACGGCTCGCGGGCCGGAGGTTCCCCACCCCTGCCCTAGATAGTAACTATTTCTGTCCCAGTCTCAGTCTGTATCTCTCGGTGTCTGTTTCTCTTTCTGTGTCTCTATCCCTTTGTCTGTCTCTTTCCCTGTCTGTCTCTATGTCTTTGTCTGTCTGTCTTTTTCCCTGTCTGTCTCTCTATCTCTTTTCCTATTTGTCTCTCTATCTCTTTCCCTGTTTCCCTGTCTGTCTCTGTACCTCTTTCCTTGTCTTTTTCTGTCTGTCTCTTTCCCTGTCTGTCTTTCCCTGTCTGTGTCTTTTTCTATCTTTTTGTCTGTCTGCCTCTTTGTCTGTGTCTATCTCCATCTGTCTGTCTCTTTGTCTGTCTTTTTGTCTGTCTCTTTCCCTGGCTGCATTGTGACACGCCAACATTCCATTCAAGGCATGGCTGCACATTCTTCTGAAGTTCTGGCTGCATTGTGTTCCCAGCTCCATTGACTTTAATGGAGACAGGTTTTTTGGTGAATAACTGTAAAGCATGGGGTTAAAATTTCCCCTCAAAACAGTTAATGACGTTCCCTGAGTCAAATGCGGATTCACACACACGTTGTTTTACATTTACACATGTATTTGTAACAAAGCTATTTGTCATTTATTCACATAGTCCTCATCTATGATTGCCGCCCCTTTATTTATTGTTGTGTACTTTTTTCTATTTTTAATCTCTTTACGTTGGATTTACAGATTAAAACAGCAGCAGTAAAGGGTACTTATTCCTTATCGCCAATAACAGCGGTAAGAAAAAAGTGAATTGCAACCCCCAGCGTCGGAAAATCTCTGGGGAGTCCTAGGCAATTACGATACTAGCAGTTTTTTCCTGCCCCCGGTCACGTCATCACCGTTATCTTACCTCGCACATGACATAATCAAACACATCAGATGGGAGATAAATGTCCTCCCCCGGTGTGGCCAAAGTCCACCCCTCCCCAGTCTCTCTCCTCTTCCTGATCTCCAAAAAGGCAGGCACATGAGTTGTGCATCTGTCACAAGCATCCTTCTCCGATTTCTGACATGTCAGATGAGACAGAAAAGTCCACCACAGGTCCCCACCTGTACCTTCTGCAGCAGTCCCCCGCGACCTCTCCTTCTGAAAAAAATGGCGGACTCATGCGCAGTGAGCCAGTTCTCAGACAGCTCTCTGCGAGCAAGGAGACTGAGCCCACTCCTCACATGACATGGAGTGCCTGCACTTCCAGAAAATGATGTATATGTTCGCTAAGCGTGCCCCCTTATCATGGATGACAGAGTTGTTGTGGGGGTCTCCAAAAGGGATTACGGCAGACCAAATTTTTTTTTTCTTTTCAATAATTTGGTGAAAAAGGGAATGTGGCAGGGAGGGTTTTGTTGTCTTTATGTTCTTTATTACTAAAAGGGTTAGTAGACGCCTCAAAATTACTAACCCCTGGGCTTCATGCCAGCTGACATTACAGCTGGTATCAACCCCTTATATTACCCCGTTTGCCACCGTTCCAAGGCAACGGGATTAGCGGGGAGAAAGTGCCAGGACTGGCGCATCTAATGGATGCACCACTTCTGGGGAGGCTGCAGCCTGCTATTTATAGGCTCGGAAAGGCCAAATAAACATGGTCCTTCCTATGAATGCAAGACCCCAGCTGTCCGCTTTAGCTTGGCTGGTGGTAACCCAATTTTTGGGGGGACCCCATGTTTTTCTTTTTAATTATTTATAAATAAATAAATAAATAAATGAATGAATGAATGAATGAATGAACAGATTGGGGAGACCTCTGCCAGGTGAAGCTAGCTGCTAGCTTCAGTGTGCAAAACAAGAATGCCGCGGAGACACCATCACGTGTTTCTCAACGCTGGCAGGAAACTAGCCAGGTCTTTCACCGGGAAGGAACAACCACGGGAAGGGCAGTCTCCAGTCAAGGAAACCGCCTATACCAAAACATGATCTCCCCGAGGTTAACCATCTTTACCTATGTAGTCTTCTACTAGGCATTGCTCCCACTAGCCAGTTTCCTACTCCACATTGATGAGGGACAAATACCCCGAAACAGCTGTCTGTGGATGGATACCACGTTTTGGTATAGGCGGTTTCCTTGACTGGAGACTGCCCTTCCCATGGTTGTTCCTTCCCAGTGAAAGACCTGGCTAGTTTCCTGCCAGCGTTGAGAAACATGTGATAGTGTCTCCGCGGCATTCTTGTTTTGCATATTTTCCCAGGGGGCCTTGTTCTAGTGTCAAAGCGTTGAGAAACACGTGATGGTGTCCCCGCGGTGTTGGATGTTGATCTCCCCGAGGTCAACCATCTTTACCTATGTAGCTTCAGTGTGCAGGCTGCAGCCATCTACTTTACCCTAGCTGACTGTTAAAAATGGGGGGGACCCCACGTAATTTTTTTAAATTATCTATTTTTTGGCTAAATACAAGACTGAACACTCTTTTATGCCAGTGAAACAGTGCCAGCATAAAAAATATTTAGGAGAGTTGGACATTATACATGTGTTTGACATCTATCTATCCATCCTAGCTTTGTAGGCTGTATGTACACAATAAGCACCTTAACGACCGCCGATAAGCCTTTTAACGGGGGAAGTTAAGGGTACTTATTCCTTTGCGACGCTTTTTAACAGCCGCTCAGGAAAAAGGGTATAGCGCCTTCCAGTTTGGAAAATCACCAGGATTTTAGTTACCAGTGGTAGATGAGACACTGGAGATCACGATCCGAGTCGGTTTTTCTGGTCCCCGGTCACGTGATCGCCATTTCATACTGTATACCAGTGACCACGTGGACGTTAAGGCAGTGGCAGTAAAAAGATGATGAATCTTCCATTTGGTATAATCAAACATATCTAATGGGAGATAAATGTCCTCCTCAGTCCCCCGGTGTGCCCAAAGTCTCCTCCTCCCTGACCCCGTCTCCCTCCCGATGATCTAACATGGCTGCTGCTGCACGAGTGGTGTGCCTGCCGCATTCATCCTCCTCCTCTGATTTCTGTGCAATCTGACATGACAGATGGAACAGAAAGGTTTTCCCAGGTCACCCTATGTCAGGCTGCCACCCCTCTGGTCCTTCCGTACATGATGCAGCTCTGATCCCCCGTGACCCCTCCTTCGCCTTGTCTTCAGAAGAAATTGTGATGCCTCTGGACTAGTCAGGTCGTCACAGGGTACTGCACGCTCTTTATCTCCCAGTGTAGGGCTCAACCCCCCTTTGGTTCTTGGTTCCCAACTTGCAGCACTGCCTCCACCAGCATCTAAAAATCCTAATCACAACTCGCACCACACCCTGTCAGGAACACCAGTGGGCTGCTAAGCTGGAATAGGGCCGCCCACCTAGGGGTCAGGCAGGGAGGTGGGAGGTGACAAGTCAGAACAGTGGTAGCCCTCGAGCTGTGAGGAGCGCGAAGGAAGCTGGGAGTTGGAGCTCCCAGAGGAAAACGTAGATTGGGTTGCAGACGTTGGTCTGGACCCGGAGGAAGCGGAGACCCGGTCGCGGGAGATTGGGACTGGGTGCTGGCTTAGTCAAGGAGGACGGTCGGCAGCTGCAGTCCAATAGCCGGTCTGGGGCCAAAAGCACGTCGGGGTACTGGACCCTAGGTCAGGAAGAAGCTTCATGCAACCCGGCAATTAACCTGCGGAGGACAGGGCCTTTATGGACTGTTCCCATGAAGCTCAGAGATCGGAGGGCACTAGCGCAATGAGGGGGATAGGGCTTTCCAACCAAAGCAGCCCACAGAAATCCCAAGCGTGAGCTCCTGAGAGCAAGTGTGACGCCCTGGCCTATCAGGATGTCACAGGGTATTGTGCAGTCTTCCCTTATGCACAGTATCCACCTCCTCCTTGGTTATGTGTCCCCAGCTAAGTGGTGTTGTCAACAACAGTTAGTAAATCCTAGGAACACTCTGAACCACACCCAATAGACACACCAGTGGACGGCCTGAGTGGAATAGGGTCGCCAACTTGGGGGGGTTGGTTAAGGGGAGGTCAGGAGTGTCAGGAGCAGTTCAGAACAGAAGTAGATCCCAGTGAGAGAGGAGCTGGGGAGTGGGAGCTTCCAGAAGAGAAGTTGAGTAGTAGCTCTCGGTGAGAGAGGAGGTCAGGAGCTGGGCTCCTTGGAAGTCACTAGGTAACAGACGGTGGTCTGGACCTAGTAGGAGCTGGACTCCCGGTCGCATGGGGATCGTGATAAGGGGCACGGTACTGCCGAGGGAGCAGCCGGCGGCCTTGTACCATCTCCCGGGCCGGGCCCAGGGCACGACGGGGTACGTGGACCCTAGGTCAGGAAGGAGCTTCAGGCAACCTGACAATTAGCCCGACGAGAACGGAGCCTTCAAGATCCGCTCTCCACCCGCTCCAGAATCGGGGTACTAGCGCAACGAGGGGGATAGGACTTTCCACAAAACGGTCCAGAAAATCCCAAGCGTGAACCCTGAGAGCAAGCTCCCACAGTTAGCCATACTGCGGAGCAGGACCCGGCTAGTTTCAAGCTACCAGGACCACCAGAAAAGTGAACAAAGTGCCAAGAAGAAGGTTACAGACCATCAGACAGCACCACTGGGGACGGGACCCAAAATAGCTCCCCTCATTGGCAGCGGTGTACAGAACTTTGGTTTATCTGGTTGTCGGTGTCAGCTTTATGGACTGAGTGAGTACATAAGGGACCCCCTTCACTCCCCACGGCACTCCCCAAGCACTATCACTGAGTCCCGAGGCATCCCCCCTACCCGTGGAGGGTCCTAACATCTGGCTTCCCCCTGTCTTCACCCCCGGGTACTCCCAACAGCAGCAGTGGTACTCTCAGATTACCACAAACCACGGGTGGCGTCACGAACTATCACAATCCCCTATAAATACCCCCTTTTATTCGAGTGGCTGCACGACCCCCGGGTCCGGAGACCCATCGAGCCACTGCGGATCCGGATCCGAGCAGCCCGGCTGCTTCCACGGGGGCGGCACACAAGCTCCTCTGCTACCCATAGTAGGGAGCAGGGCACGGACAGCTCCAAGCTTACGGGCCACCTGAACACTTTCAATTCTGTGCACACAGGCAGGTTATGGACCACCAGGTAGTGCTGCAAGAGATGGAACCCAGACGAGCTCCTCCCAAGAGGGCAGCGACACCCAGAGACTTGGTTTACTACGTTGTCAGTGTCTGCTTTCCTTTTGAGTGAGTACCTGATTAACCACCGCTACCAGCAAGCCTGCGCTTCCCCTGCAATCCATCCCACCATCCATGGTCCCGGGGCCTTTCCCTACCCGTGGAGGGTAACGTTATCTGGCTGCCCCATTTTATCGCCCCGAGTACTCCCAACGGCAGCGGTGGTACTCCCTATTACCGCACACCACGGGTGGCATCACAAACTATCTAACTCCCCTGTAAATAAGCCCCCATCACGTTTCGGAGTGATCCCAAGCCCCCGGGTCCGGAGACCCTCGAGCCAAGAGTAGCGACACCCGGATCCGAGTGGTTCAATCGCTGCTGGGGCGGTACATGTCCGAGAAAAATGATGGCCGCATGTGCAGAGAGGCTCTCAGCCGGCTCACTGTGCGCAACGCAGTGATGTTACTGCAGCTCACACTGCCTTCAGTTGGACCGGGGTAGTGTGAGTGCAGTATTCTCAGGTCAATGCACCCACACTCCTAACATGCAGTGCTGCACTTCCAGAAAATAGGAGATGTGTTCCCTGAGTGTGCCCCCCTTATTCTGGAATAAGGTTACTGCAGGTCACTCTGCTTTTGGTTGGACCAGGGCAATGTGAGTGCAGTATTCTCAGGTCACTGCAACCACACTGCTCAAATGGAATGCTTGCGCTTCCAGAAAGAAGGGAATTTTGTTACTTACCGTAAATTCCTTTTCTTCTAGCTCCTATTGGGAGACCCAGACGATTGGGTGTATAGCTACTGCCTCCGGAGGCCACACAAAGCATTACACTAAAAAGTGTAAGGCCCCTCCCCTTCTGGCTATACACCCCCAGTGGGATCACTGGCTCACCAGTTTTAGTGCAAAAGCAAGAAGGAGGAAAGCCAATAACTGGTTTAAACAAATTCACTCCGAGTAACATCGGAGAACTGAAAAACCGTTCAACATGAACAACATGTGTACCCGAAACAACCCAAAAATCCCGAAGGACAACAGGGCGGGTGCTGGGTCTCCCAATAGGAGCTAGAAGAAAAGGAATTTACGGTAAGTAACAAAATTCCCTTCTTCTTCGTCGCTCCATTGGGAGACCCAGACGATTGGGACGTCCAAAAGCTGTCCCTGGGTGGGTAAAGAAATACCTCATGTTAGAGCTGCGTAAGCCAGCCCTCCCCTACGGGGAGGCAACTGCCACCTGCAGGACTCTTCTACCTAGGCTGGAGTCCGCCGAAGCATAGGTATGCACCTGATAATGTTTGGTGAAAGTGTGCAGACTCGACCAGGTAGCTGCCTGGCACACCTGTTGAGCCGTAGCCTGGTGTCATAATGCCCAGGAAGCACCCACGGCTCTGGTAGAATGGGCCTTCAGCCCTAATGGAACCGGAAGCCCAGCAGAACGGTAGGCTTCAAGAATTGGTTCCTTGATCCATCGAGCCAGGGCGGCCTTAGAAGCCTGCGACCCTTTGCGCTGACCAGCGACAAGGACAAAGAGTGCATCCGAACGGCGCAAGGGCGCCGTACGGGAAATGTAGATTCTGAGTGCTCTCACCAGATCTAACAAATGTAAATCCTTCTCATACCGATGAACTGCATGAGGACAAAACGAAGGCAAGGAGATATCCTGATTAAGATGAAAAGAGGATACCACCTTCGGGAGAAACTCCTGAATGGGGCGCAGCACTACCTTGTCCTGGTGGAAGACCAGGAAGGGAGTCTTGGATGACAGCGCTGCCAGCTCAGACACTCTCCGAAGAGATGTGATCGCTACCAGAAAAGCCACTTTCTGGGATAGTCTAGAAAGTGAAACCTCCCTCAGAGGCTCGAAGGGCGGTTTCTGGAGGGCAACTAGTACCCTGTTCAGATCCCATGGATCTAACGGCCGCTTGTACGGGGGAACGATATGGCAAACCCCCTGTAGGAACGTGCGCACCTTAGGAAGGCGTGCCAAACGCCTCTGAAAAAAGACGGATAGCGCCGATACCTGACCTTTAAGGGAGCCGAGCGCCAAACCTTTTTCTAACCCAGATTGCAGGAAAGAAAGAAAGGTAGGCAATGCAAATGGCCAGGGAGACACTCCCTGAGCAGAGCACCAGGATAAGAATATCCTCCACGTTCTGTGGTTCTTAGCGGACGTGGGCTTCCTAGCCTGTCTCATGGTGGCAACGACCCCGTGGAATAATCCTGAAGACGCTAGGATCCAGGACTCAATGGCCACACAGTCAGGTTCAGGGTCGCAGAATTCCGATGGAAAAACGGCCCTTGGGACAGTAAGTCTGGTCGGTCTGGTAGTGCCCACGGTTGGCCGACCGTGAGCTGCCACAGATCCGGATACCACGCCCTCCTCGGCCAGTCTGGGGCGACGAGTATGACGCGGCTGCAATCGGATCTGATCTTGCGTAGCACTCTGGGCAAGGGTGCCAGAGGTGGAAACACATAAGGGAGCCGGAACTGCGACCAATCTTGCACTAGGGCGTCTGCCGCCAGCGCTCTTTGATCGCGAGACCGTGCCATGAAGGTTGGGACCTTGTTGTTGTGCCGGGACGCCATTAGGTCGACGTCCGGCCTTTCCCAGCGGCGACAGATTGTCTGAAACACGTCCGGGTGAAGGGACCATTCCCCTGCGTCCATGCTCTGGCGACTGAGGAAGTCTGTCTCCCAGTTTTCTATGCCGGGGACGTGAACTGCGGATATGGTGGAGGCCGTGGCTTCCACCCACATCAGAATCCGCCGGACTTCCTGGAAGGCTTGCCGACTGTGTGTCCCTCCTTGGTGATTGATGTATGCCACCGCTGTGGAGTTGTCCGACTGAATTCGGATCTGCTTTCTTTCCAGCCACTGCTGGAAAGCTAGTAGGGCAAGATACACTGCTCTGATTACCAGAACATTGATCTGAAGGGTGGACTCCTGCTGAGTCCACGTACCCTGAGCCCTGTGGTGGAGAAAAAACCGCTCCCCACCCTGACAGACTCGCGTCTGTCGTGACCACCGCCCAAGACGGTGGTAGGAAAGATCTTCCCTGTGATAATGAGGTGGGAAGAAGCCACCATTGCAGAGAGTCCTTGCCGTCTGAGAAAGGGATACTTTCCTGTTCAGGGATGTTGACTTCCCGTCCCATTGGCGGAGAATGTCCCATTGAAGTGGACGCAGATGAAACTGCGCAAACGGAACCGCCTCCATTGCCGCCACCATCTTCCCGAGGAAGTGCATGAGGCGTCTTAAGGAGTGCGACTGACCTTGAAGGAGAGTCTGCACCCCAGTCTGTAGTGACCGCTGCTTGTCCAGCGGAAGCTTCACTACCGCTGAGAGGGTATGAAACTCCATGCCAAGATACGTTAGTGATTGGGTCGCGACAGGTTTGACTTTGAGAAGTTGATGATCCACCCGAACGTCTGGAGAGTCTCCAGCGCAACATTCAGGCTGAGTTGGCATGCCTCTTGAGAGGGTGCCTTGACAAGTAGATCGTCCAAGTAAGGGATCACAGAGTGTCCCTGTGAGTGCAAGACTGCTACCACTGCCGTCATGACCTTGGCGAACACCCGTGGGGCTGTCGCCAGCCCGAATGGCAGAGCTACGAACTGAAGATGGTCGTTTCCTATCACGAAACGTAGAACAACATTGGTGCTCTGTAGCAATCGGCACGTGGAGATAAGCATCTTTGATGTCTATTGATGCTAGTCCTTGAGACATTGAGGCAATGACGGAGCGGAGGGTATCATCCGGAACCGCCTGGCCTCCACGTGCTTGTTGAGCAGTTTTAGGTCCAGAACGGAACGGAAAGAGCCATCCTTTTTTGGCACCACAACCAGTTTGGAGAAAAACCGTGTCTTGTTCCTGAAGAGGAACCGGGATTACCACTCCTTCTGCCTGCAGAAGAGCATCTGCTCGATGGGGAGGTGGGGACGTTCTGAAGAATCGAGTCGGAGGACGAGAACAGAACTCTGTCCTGTGCACGTGGGCACACTGTCCCCCACCCACCGGTCTGTGACCTGTGGCAGCTAAATGTCGCCAAAGGCGAGCGAGTCTGCCATCAACCGCGGATGCGGAGAGATGAGAGAGCTGAGAGTCATGAGGAGACCGCCTTGGTAGCGGTTCCTCCGGCTGCCTTCCTTGGGCGTGATTGAGCCCGGCCGGAAGCTGAGCCCCTCTGAGGCTTTTCAGCCGTTTTGGACGAGGACAATTGGGACCTGCCCGAGCCTGGGAAGGACCGAAACCTCGACTGTCCTTCCAGGACAGCATTAATAGGGTAAGTCGCAATGCAGACATTGCGAGGTTACGGACGCCCCTGCGGCACAGATGTACATGTGCTCAAGACCAGCTGCGCAAGAACAGCTGAAAAGCTTAGGGTGCCCATACGGCTGTGAATGCCGGAGCAACCGACACGCCGATAGCCTCATAGACAGATTTCAACCAGAGTCCATCTGTCTGTCAATGGCATCTGTAAGTGAAGTCCCATCTCCACTGCAACTATGGCTCTAGCCGCAAGCCTGGAGATTGGAGAATCCCCCTTTGGACCCTGGGTCCAACGCCTGACCACGTCAGGGGGAAAGTGATAACGTGTATCCTTAATACGTTTGGAGAAAACGCTTATCTGGGAAGCGTGGTGTTCCTGGACTGCTTCTCTGAAGACAGCGTGGCCAGAACAATACTCAATATACGTTTGAGCTACTGAAAATGGGACTTCTCCTGCTGTGAAGCTGACTCCTCCCCTGGGGGAGCTGAGGGAGAAAAGATCCAACATTCCATTGATGGACGCTATAGGATCAGTCCTTATGGCGTCACCATCCGGTGTATCCGGAGTGAGAGCGGTGTCAGGATCAAAGTCCTGATGAGCTACGTCTGCCTCATCATACAGAGAGTTTTCCTGGGACCCCCCCCGGAGCACCGATTTTATTCCAAATGAGGGTGGCCAGGGAGCAATGATCCAGATTGCCCATGGCCTGTCCGGACTGCAAGTCTCTATCCCATTGCAACTCCGTCCCTGTCCTTGGACAGGGTTGAGAGGTGGTTCTTTTGGCCACGTCAAGTAGAGACCCCGGCTGACCAAGTGCTACAGGGGAGCATTGCACACAATGGGGTTCAGTGCCGTGGAACAGTATCACATGCAGTAAAAACAGCATCGAAAGCCTGTGTTGCTTATATGCTGCTGCCGACTTATAGAGCCAGAATGGCGACCGTACAGTGCAATGTATATCATACAAGCATAAAGTACAAATGAACACTGCAGCACATGCAATACAAGCAGCATAGAAAGCCTGCTTTTCTGCTGCTGTAGACTAGCCGTCTAGGGGAATATAGCCCAGAATAGCGACCATACAGTGCAATGTATAGCATACAAGCATAAGTACAAATGAACACTGCAACACCTGCAATACAAGCAGCATAGAAAAAAACCTGTGCCTCAGCACCCTTGCTTTTCTGCTGCTGTAGTCTAGCCATTGTATGGCGAATATAGCCAAGACTAGCGACCGTACAGTGCAGTGTATAGCATACAAGCATAAATACACATGAACACTTCAGTACGTGCAATACAAGCAGCATAGAAAGCCTGTGCCTTAGCACCCATGCCTTCCTGCTGCTGATGTGTCGCCATCTAAGAGGGCATATAGCCCAAAATAGCGACCTATGCAGTGTAAGCATAAAATACAAATGGACAAACTGCGGTATTTAGTGTCAGCACTTCAGGTGCCGCTTACCGCCCGCCTATAAGCGGGTGTGTGGTCGCCCTAGTCCTGTGCCTGGTTGCCCAGAGTCCGTTCTCTCAGCTCGGACTGCAGTAATGGCTGCCGGCGTCCTTCTCCAGCTCGTGTGAGTAGGGGCGGGCCGTGGGCGTGCCCCAAGTCAGAGCGGGAAACCGGCGTCCCACAGTGTCCAGTGAGAGGGCTGGAGCATGTAAATAAGGCTCCAGCCCTCGGCGCTGCTGATTGTACAGCGTCTCTCCCCTACCCTGATTGACAGGGTGGGGGCGGGAACGAAGCGGAGCTAGGCCGCAAAAGCCGGGGACTGGATTTATAAGCGCCGCCGCCGTAAATGCGCGGTCGGCGCTAAGTCCCCGGCGCACTACAAGTCCCAGCCGCGCCGCCGCTCCCGGAGCGTCCGGCGCGGTAGTTCCCAATAAATAAAGTCACTCAGCTAGGCTGCAGTGACTGTAACCCTTTACTGTCCCCGGCGCACTAGCACACCCAGCAAGTCTGGAGTGTGCTGTGCCTGTGTGTACGGGGACACAGAGTACCTGAATGGTGCAGGGCCATGTCCCTGAACGGCACTCCCGCTCCACATCCAGCAGGTTCAATGGGTCTGTGGATGGAGCCCGGCCTCAGGGCTTTGGGGCCGGTAAGATCCCACTTCCTCAGAGCCCCTCAGGGGGATGGGGAAGGAAAACAGCATGTGGGCTCCAGCCGCCGTACCAGCAATAGGTACCTCAACCTTACAAACCACCAGTGGGGTGAGAAGGGAGCATGCTGGGGGCCCCATATGGGCCCTCTTTTCTTCCATCCGATATAGTCAGCAGCTACTGCTGACTAAACAGTGGAGCTATGCGTGGATGTCTGACCTCCTTCGCACAAAGCCGAAAACTGGTGAGCCAGTGATCCCACTGGGGGTGTATAGCCAGAAGGGGAGGGGCCTTACACTTTTTAGTGTAATGCTTTGTGTGGCCTCCGGAGGCAGTAGCTATACACCCAATCGTCTGGGTCTCCCAATGGAGCGACGAAGAAATGTTGAATACGTTCCCTGCGCCTTCATATCCTGGAACACAGAGTTGTCGTGGGACCTCCAAAATGGATTACAAGGCATCAGACTTTTTTTTAATAAATTGGTGAAAAAGGGAATGTGTTTTCAAATAAAAAACATATTTGTAGTCTAATTTTTTTTATTATTATTCACTAGGTTAGTGATGTCGGGTATCTGATAGATGCTGTAACATTACTAACCCCAGGGCTTGATGCAAGGTAACATTAGAGCTGGTATCAACCCCTTATATTAACCCGTTTGCCACCACACCAGGACAACGGGATGAGCAGGGGAGAAGAGCCAGGATTGGTGCATCTAAAGGATGTGCCACTTCTGGGGTGGCTGCAGCCTGCTATTTTTAAGCTGGGAAGGGCCAATAACCGACGACAAGGCATACCTATTTTTGCCGGGACTCATTCCAAAAACTCCTGCATCTGGGCTAAAAAAAAACTACATGAAATGGGCAGGTTGGATCCAGTTAAATGAAAACGTTCAGTCTGGAGGGCAGAGTGCTCAGTCATAAACAGGTGCATGCAGAAAATTTTTGCAACTTTGTTGAATTTTCAGCGTGCAACTTTTCACACCTATTGGATGTGCTGGTCAGTCTTTTTATATTAGTATTACATTCCTTTCTGACAGAACACTCCTCCGCACTCCAGCCTGAGCTTTTTATTTAGCTGGATGCTACCTGTCCATTACATGTAGGTTATTTAACCCAGATAAAGGCGTATTAGGATAGGGTCCCGGCAAAAAGAGATACACCTTGTTGTAGGCTGCCGTGATTACACGAATTTGCATATTTTAGTTTTTCTGACTGCTGCTGTGCATATTTTTTTGTAACATTTTCAGCGTGCACCTGTTCAAAGTACCTAGTGGATGTGCTGGACAGTCTTTTATGCTTTTTTGGGGGCAAAAAAAACGGATTTTTGTGTACTCACCGTAAAATCGTTTTCTCTTAGCCATCATTGGGGGACATAGGACCATGGGTGTTATGCTGCTTATCCATAGTTGGACACTAAGTAGATGCAAAGATGTTAGCTCCTCCCCTGTAGTATACACCCCCTGGCCCAGCCAGGCTACTTCAGTTTTAGTACACAAGCAGTAGGAGAACAAGTAACAAAAAACACGAGGGAATGCTCATAACAAAAAGGTACTAAGAGAAAAAACTAAGGCCCAACAGGGCAACAGGGAGGGTGCTGTGTCCCCCAATGATGGCTAAGAGAAAACGATGTTACGGTGAGTACACAAAAATCTGTTTTTCTCTAACGCCTCATTGGGGGACACAGGACCATGGGACGTCCTAAAGCAGTCCCTGGGTGGGTAAACAATAAACAATGCAACCCAAGGACTAGGAACCAGTCCCAGATAGCCAGGAGCGCCTACTGAGATAGGTGCTCCACTGTCATTTCCAGAATTTTCCTACCTAGGTTCGCCTCAGCCGAAGCCTGGGTATGAACTCGGTAATGCTTTGAAACAATATGCAGGCTAGACCAGGTCGCGGCCTTCCACCTCTGTTCCACTGAAGCCTGATGGCCCAAGAGGCGCTAACTGCTCGCGTGGAAGGAGTCCGCAGCCCACTAGGAATGGGCTTGAGTTGCAAGTGGTAGACCTCCTGGATCGCAGAGCGAATCCAGCGAGCCAGCGTTGCCTATGAAGCTGCCTGTCCTTTCTTAGGCCTTTCAGGAATGACGAACAAGGAGTCCATGTTCCTAAAGAGGCTGTCCTGGGTATGTAATATCGGAGAGCCCTCATAAGGTCTAGCGAATGTAGAGACCTTTCCACCCTATGGACTGGGTGTGGACAAAAAGAAAGGCAGAACAATGTCCTCGTTCAAATGAAACGGGGAAGTAACCTTTGGAAGAAAATCCGGAAAAGGAGGGGGGACTGGGTAGAACTACCTTACCCTGATGAAAGATCAGAAAGGGTTCGCGGCAAGAGAGTGCTGCCAGTTCCAAAACTTGTCTGATGGACGTAATCGCCACTAAGAATGTTACCTTCCAGGTGAGAAGAGCAAGAGAAGATTCCTTAAGAGGTTCAAAGGGGGTCCTCTGGAGACCGTCCAGAATGAGATTGAGGTCCCATGGGTCCAGCGACCATTTGTACGGTGGGACTAGATGGGAAACGCCCTGGAGGAAAATCTGGACTTGCGGATTGCAAGCTAGCCGGCATTGATAGAATATTGAGAAAGATGAAACCTACCCCTTAAGGGAGCTGAGGGCCAACCCCTTTTGCAACCTGACTGCAAAAAAGAAAACAAAGATTCTGGGGATCGCCAGAGGCATAGGTTGGACATTGGATTCCCTGCACCGGGAAAGGAACTTTTCCATGTGCGGTGGCAAATACAGGATGAAGGCCGGCTTTCGGGCACTGATCATGGTGTAGATGACCGCGGGAGAGAATCTCGCTCTTTTTAAAGTCCAGGTCTCAATGGCCAGGTCGTCATCTTAAGGGCTCTGGAGTTCTGATGGGAAATGGGCCTTGGGTCAGCAGGTCTGGGATGCTTAAGAGGCGCCATGAGCAATTGTACCGAAAAACCTGTAAGGTAGACAGAAGCGACTTCAGGAGAGTAGAGCATCCGCGCTGATGGACTGTTGATCACGTGACCTGGCTAAGAACGCGGGTACCTTTGCGTTCAACCTTGAGCCCATTAAACCCACGTCCGGCGTACCCCGGCGAGAGCAGATGTGTGAGAACACTTCTGGGTGGAGAAACCACTCTCCGGCGGCTAGGCCTTGGCGACTTAGAAGGTCCGCCGCCCAGTTCTCTACTCCCGGTATGTGTACCGGTGAAATCACAAACCCAGTCGATTCGGCCCAGGTGAGGATCCTGAGGACCTTGAGATAAGCTGTCTTGCTGCTGGTACCTCCCTGCCGATTGACATAGGCCACAGCTGTTGCATTGTCAAATTGGACTCGACTCAGACGACCTGCTAGCAGATGGAGGAACGACCTGAGCGCGAGAAAGATCGCGCTGACTTTCAGGATGATTTCTGGGAAGGGAAGACTCCTGGGGCATCCAACGTCCTCAAGCGGTGTGGAGCCAGTACACTGCTCCCCAGCCTAAGAGGCTGGCATCCGTGGTCAGGAGTATCCAGTCCACTTGGGAGAGAAAATCTCCTTCTCAATATGGAAGAGGGCCGAAGCCACCAGCAAAGCACATACCTGACTGAAGGAGTCAGGTGAAAAAATTCATCCAGGGAAAAGGGGGCTCTTGTCCCAGTCAGCTAGAAGCGCAAGCTGCAGTCGGTGTGTGGCTAAGCGAGCGGCACTGCCTCTATAGCCGCCGCTATCCTACCTAGCACTCTCATACTGAATCGTATGGAGCGAGAGGAGTACAAGAGTAGAAGGCAGTGTACCGCTTGTTGTAGAGCGGTCACCTTGTTTTGAGGGAGCAATATCAAGCCCCGAAGGCTGTCCAGGAACATGCCCAGGGAGGTGACGGATTTTGACGGGAGCGGGGATGATTTGACTGGAGTCAGAAGCCACCCTAAGCGGGATAGAGAGCCCACAGAGATCTGCACGCTGGTTGAGCCCTTGATGAGGAGGTCATCCAAGCAAGGCAGAACAGCCAATCTCCTGGCGTGAAGGGCACTCATGGCAGCCACCATGACCTTGGTGAAGACCCTTGGTGCTGTGGCAGGGCCGAGGGTAGGGTTACAAATGAAAAAAGAAGTCCTGAACCGTGAAGCGGAGGAACTTTTGGTGAGCTGGGGCGATGGGTATGTGCAGGTACGCGTCCCTGATAGCTATTGAAGCAATGAATTCTCCTTCGACCATAGAGGTAATAATGGACCCTAGGAACTCCATTCTGAGTCTCCTTACGTGCACATGTTTTCTCAGGTGTTAGAGGTCCAGGATGAGTCGAACTGACCCGTCCTTTTTTGGGGACCACAAAGAGGTTGGAATAGAAGGCCTTGACCATCTCGTCATCCGGAACATGTACTATCACCCCCGCCGTTTGGAGGAGTGGATTGCTGAGGAGAAGGCCTCATGGTGTTTTGGAGCCTTTGGGGGGTTTGAGAGAAAAAGACCAACCCGGGGATCGGGTCCGGAATTCAATGTGGTAACCGAAGACACAAGGTCTCGCACCCATTTGTGGTCTGAGGCGGCAGCCCAGATGGAGGAGGACGAGACTCCTCGGTCTTTGTATAGACTGCCAGGACGAGGTGGACCTGGGGAGGGCTCAGAAGGTCAGGCCCTGCGTGTCTATTAAAAAACATCCTGGGCTAGAGTTGGGGGAGGGAGGTACTCTTTCCCTCCCATTGCGTCAGAAAAAAAGAGCCTGTGCAGACGATCGCCAAGCCATTGGTCTGGAAAGGAGTACTGTGAGAGGCTTCTAAGGGACAGAGTTCGCTCTCCATTATCGGAACCAGAGGGCCTTACGGATGGCTATGGTATTCGAGGCGGCAAAAACTGCGCATAGCAGCATCGAGGGAGGCTTGCATGAGGTACTCCACCGCCGCAGCAATGTGAACTGTTACTTCTGTGAGGGCCTGAGGAAAACTGTTATTCCTGATGCCTGTGCGATCCACACGGAAGGAGAGAGGGACACGCGGCCTCAAGGCGGAGCGATCGAGCTGCTCCACTTGTCTGTCTGTTGGGTCCTTGAAGGAGGATCCATCAAGTAAAAGACAGGAGGGTCTTTCAGGTAGGCGGGAGGCCGGGGGAGGGGGGGGGGGGGTCCACCGAGAGAGGATCGGCCCAGCCCTTAGAGACAGCTAAGCCAAGGGGTACCGAGACTACATGAGTTTACGGATACCGAAGCGCCGGCAAAAACGTTATTTTTTTTTTTTAGGTTTCTTCGCCCTTTTAAAGGAGACCGCGTGGTCAGTAGTAGTGGATGGGAGATCTTCCACATGCAGAGTTTGCTTGATTGCTGCACACATGCACAGTTTAGTTGATTGCTGCACACATGCACAGTTTGGTTGATTGCTGCACACATGCAGTTTGGTTGATTGCTGCACACATGCACAGTTTGGTTAATTGCTGCACACATGCACAGTTTGGTTGATTGCTGCACACATGCACAGTTTGGTTGATTGCTGCACACATGCAGTTTGGTTGATTGCTGCACACATGCACAGTTTGGTTGATTGCTGCACACAAACACAGTTTGGTTGATTGCTGCAATAAGATAGTCCATCGCAGCTTAATCGCTCGGGGAGGTTGAAACCAAGGAATCATCCTGGTACAAACATCATTCCCCTTCCTCCGGCTCCTCAGAGACCGCGGAACATGTGGGAGAACCCCATCTGTGTACCCCCGAGGGAGAACCATGGGGGTCATGCCCTTTTTCTGATCTGCAACCGGTGAAGCAGAGGGCTGATTCTTATCAGAAGAACCCTCTACAGAGGTGTCATCAGGCTGCGTTCTGTCCAGGGGCCCCGAGAGGTGTGAGGACGATGTTGCATAGCCAGCACCAGGTTCTGGGAACTGTGCCCATTCCGGGGGACTGGGAGCCGTAGGCTCTGGGCTGGCAGCAGTTGCTGCGGTGGTGGCGGGGCGGGAGGGGGGGCTACAGGGGCACCGCACTCACAGAAGGAAGAGGGGCTATCAACCCCTAGTAGCTCAGCGTGGCAGGTAGTGCAGGCTGAATAATAGGCTGTACGTTAGAAGTCTTATACCGTGTTTTTCCAAAAATAAGACCTCCCCCAAAAATAAGCCCTAGCAGGGATTTCCAGCATTTTCGGAGAAAGGCTTAAATATAAGCCCTCCCCCGAAAATAAGCCCTACTCCCGGATCAATAATGAAGTGTCCGTGCCGCTAAAAAATATACAGATACTGCAGGACACTTCATTATACACAGCGGCACCCGGCAATTACACTAACCCGACACTGAGCGGCAGGACCTGCAGTGATCACACACCCGCACACATCAGATCTCACACACACACACACACACACACACACACACACACCAGATCTCCCACACACACCAGATCTCACACACACACACCAGATCTCACACACAAACATCGGATCGCACACAGTCATATCGCACACATAATCAGATCGCACACACAAACATCGGATCACACGCAAACATCAAATCACACACACAAACATCGGATCGCACGCACATCAGATCGCATACATACCTCATCCAGAGACACCGATCTCTTCTCCTGAGAGGCAGTGCAGTGGAGCGCAAGGAACAGGACCTGCGGCCGGACACGTGACTTGCTCTCATTCCCTGCGGCCGTAAGTGCTGGATGTGATATTATGTATGTGTGTGTGTGTCTGCGAACGGCTGTGTTTTTCTGCGATCGGCTGTGTGTGTCTGTGATCGGATGTGTGTATCTGTGATCGGCTGTGTATGCCTGCAATCGGATGTGTGTATCTGTGATCGGCTGTGTATGCCTGCGATCGGATGTGTGTATCTGTGATCGGCTTTTATGTGCCTGCGATCGGAAGTGTGTATCTGTGATCGGCTTTTATGTGCCTGCGATCGGAAGTGTGTATCTGTGATCGGCTGTGTGTGCCTGCGATCGGATGTGTGTGATCTGCTGTGTATATCTGCGATCTGCTGTGTGTGTAAACGAAATGACGGGGTGCACAGCCTATAGTAACACAATGAGTGCTGCCTAATGTGTGCAAAACAACAATGCACAGAGGAGAAAAAGAGCACACATAATTCAGGCGCACATCAAAGAATATTGTAATCATATATATTTTTTATTTTTACGAGAAAAACAGTTTATTAGGTCCATGAAAAACACACACAATAAAATCATTTAAAACCATACAATACAAGACACGGCCTCTATAAAGTGACTCCGGGATAATAAACCTAGTCAATATAAGACAGATATAATATCAAAGTTGTACATCAATTGATTCTCCAAACCACAGATCTAAGGGTACCGTCACACTTTAGCGACGTAGCAGCGATCCCACCAGCGATCTGACCTGGTCAGGATCGCTGCTGCGTCGCTACATGGTCGCTGGTGAGCTGTCAAACAGGCAGATCTCACCAGCGACCAGTGACCAGCCCCCAGCCAGCAGCGACGTGCAAGCGACGCTGCGCTTGCACGGAGCCGGCGTCTGGAAGCTGCGGACACTGGTAACTAAGGTAAACATCGGGTATGGTTACCCGATGTTTACCTTAGTTACCAGCGCACACCGCTTAACTTAGCGTGTGCAGGGAGCAGGAGCCGGCACTGGCAGCGTGAGAGCTGCGGAGGCTGGTAACGAAGCTAAATATCGGGTAACCACCTTGGTTACCCGATGTGTACCTTGGTTACAGCTTACCGCAGGCTGTCAGATGCTGGCTCCTGCTCCCTGCACATTCAGGATTGTTGCTCTCTCGCTGTCACACACAGCTATGTGTGCTTATCAGCGGGAGAGAAACAATAAAAAAAAGAACCAGGGCTGTGTGTAACGAGCAGCAATCTCACAGCAGGTGCCAGATCGCTGCTCAGTGTCACACACAGCGAGATCGCTAATGAGGTCACTGCTGCGTCACAAAAACCGTGAATCAGCAGCGATCTCAGCAGCGATCTCGCTGTGTGTGAAGCACCCCTAAGGTAAGTAGTGATTACTTTGACCTTCACAGCATACCTTGCTCTTTTGCGCCTTGATATTCTCCCTATATTTTTGTGCATGCAGTTCTACTTATACACCGGGCCCGGTTGGTAATTATACTTCTCTAATGAGACTTTCTCGGTCTTTTTTGACCATGTGTGCACATTTGGTATTTTTTGGGTGATCTATATCTGGTGTTTATGCAGCCAGCAGGTATCTAGGCAGTCTGGTGGCAGCTCTTCAGTACTGCATTAATAACTTTCTGCTGGTCACACCATCACCCTTATAGAGTGCTGTTTTCTAGAGCTAAATACTGATGGTTTCTCAGGTAGTATCCATTTAGCAATCGCTGCTATTATAAATATATATATTTTATTTTTTTTATACAAGCTCTATATATATTTGATATGCACTTGTATGATTAATTCACACTGCTATATTGTTGCCAATCAACTGTTCCTGGTATTGGTTATACCTCCATTGTCTTTTGATATGGTTATCTATAAGACAGTACATATACGATAGTGTCATACTTCGTATATATATATATATATATATATATATATATATATATATATACAACTGTCTACCTCACCAGTAGAGCTTATTTTCTGCATGCGAGTAATCACTACTTACCTTAGATCTGTGGTTTGGAGAATCAATTGATGTACAACTTTGATATTATATCTGTCTTATATTGACTAGGTTTACTATCCCGGAGTCACTTTATAGAGGCCGTGTCTTGTATTGTATGGTTTTAAATGATTTTATTGTGTGTTTTTCATGGACCTAATAAACTGTTTTTCTCGTAAAAATAAAAAATATATATGATTACAATATTCTTTGATGTGCGCCTGAATTATGTGTGCTCTTTTTCTCCTCTGTGCACTGCTGTGTGTGTGTGTGTTCTGCTGTGTGTATGTGATCTGCTGTGTGTGTGTTTTTCTGCGATCGGCTGTGTGTATCTATGATCGCCTGTGTGTGCCTGTGATCGGCTGTGAGTGCCTGCGATCTGCTGTGTGTGATCTGCTGTGTATATCTGAGATCTGCTTTGTGTGTGATCTGCTGTGTGTGTGTGTGTGTGATCTGCTGTGTTTGTGTGTGTGATCTGCTGTGTGTGCCTGCGATCTGCTGTTTGTGATCTGCTGTGTATATCTGCGATCTGCTGTGTGTGTGTGATATGCTGTGTGTGTGTGTGTGAGATCTGCTGTGTGTGATCTGCTGTGTTTGTGTGATCTGCTGGGTGTGCCTGTGATCTGCTGTGTGTGTCAGCTAGCAGCAGGGTAGGACGGCGTGCAGCACCGACCGGAGATCACAGGAGGACCTTGGAATCACACAGACGTCCTGGTCTGGTGAGTATGAGTCTCCTGGGAAGTGGGGGGGGTCTGCTTTTTTTGGGGGGTAAACTTACCCTCAACCGTCTTTCTCCAAGAATAAGAACGCCTCCAAAAATAAGCCCTAGTGCTTTTTTGGGGGGCAAAAAAAATATAAGACAGTGTCTTATTTTTGGAAAAACACGGTAGTTGTTGCTGTAGTTGTGCAAAGCATAAAACATGTGACTGCAGCCCCAGGCTGATGAGCCACAAACTCTGATTGTAACGAGGGAGCAATATTCTGCAGAGCTAATGTTTCCTGTGGGAAGGAGGAAGCTCAGAGACGCCCACAGACTCTGATCACAAGGAGAGGGAGCGGTAAGGAGAGGGAGCGGTGCTCTGCATAGCTACTGTGTGAGGAGAAAATATAATAAAATGGTGGGAAGGGACTCCCCTTCCCCCCTCCAGCCCTGCACAACAACAGTGCACTGAGTCCTGGGAGCTTGACCTTTGCTCTAAATCCTGTCAGGGAGGATTTCACCTCAGAGCTAATTCCTGTCAGGGATATCAGCTCCAGTGTGGAGATTCTGATGCCTGCTGTGTCCGGACACACCGGTGCAGAGTATGTATCAACTCAGAGCCTGTCAGAGAGACTGAGAAGGTTTTTCATCTGCTCTGGGCTCTGGAAAAGAATCCAGTCAGGAAGGATCTCAGCTCATGTGGAGATGGCAGTCTCTGCCTGGTCACGGTGGTGCAGAGCGTGTATCAACTCAGAACCTGCCAGAGGGACTGAGGAGGTTTTTCATCTGCTCTGGGCTCTGGAAAAGAATCCAGTCAGGAAGGATCTCGGCTCATGTGGAGATGGCAGTCTCTGCCTGGTCACGCTGGTGCAGAGCGTGTATCAACTCAGAACCTGCCAGAGGGACTGAGGAGGTTTTTCATCTGCTCTGGGCTCTGGAAAAGAATCCAGTCAGGAAGGATCTCACCTCATGTGGAGATGGCAGTCTCTGCCTGGTCACGCTGGTGCAGAGCGTGTATCAACTCAGAACCTGCCAGAGGGACTGAGGAAATTTTCATCTGCTCTGGGCTCTGGAAAATCGGTGCCATGAGACCCGTCGTCCAGTGAGTAACAGCCCAGGATCCAGCGTCGCAGGAGGGGGTACAGGGAGGCGACACTCCACGTTCCCGCCTGTTGATGGTTTTGGGAAATCAGTCCCCGAAGGAAACCGTCGCCCTCTAAAAACAAAAAATTCTTGCTGCAGTAGTCTGCAGAGATGTGCCTCCTATAGACACTAAGCTAAAACTGAAGTAGCCTGGCTGGGCCAGGGGGTGTATACTGCAGGGGAGGAGCTAACATCTTTGCATCTACTTAGTGTCCTCCTATGGATAAGCAGCATAACACCCATTGTCCTGTGTCCCCCAATGAGGCGTCAGAGAAAAATATAAGACAGTGTGTTTTTTTCGTGGAAGTATGCTTTTTTGTAAGAAGGATAAGATTGAAGTATCGAGATTGGGTGGGTTAGCATGTTGTGTTTTTAATGATGGTTTGTTGGTTTTATGTATAAGTTTTAATTTATTTTGCTTCTTCCTAGATTGGTATTTATTTGAATGGTGACTTACCTGTTGAGATTACCGGGCTGGCTGGTATTCGCCCGGGACAACAAATTAGTTGCAGTAGGGGTGGATCCCCTGAAAAATAAAAATAATAAGAATGTACATGAGGAATTTGGAATTGTGGGGATTATGGTTCTATTGATGAAAAATGTTCTAATGATGACATTGTCTGGATTACATGGATAAGAATGGGATATTGTACAAAAATTGTTATGGTTAATATAGCAAAATAGTATTAACCCCTTCACGACCTAGAATGTAACGGTACGTCCTAAATCATGAAGCAGTGATCACCGCTGGCTGCTGCGGTGAGCCAGTGACGATCCCTGCACATGTCTGCTGATTAAAACAGCTGATGTGTCGCTTAAAGGTGCAGGTGGTTCCGCGATCCACTTGCACCTCTTAACCACTTAAATCGCGCTCTCAAAATGTGACAGTGCAATTTAAATCGCTGCAGCGGGAATCGCGCCTTTCCCCGCCGACATCGTGACATGATCATGGGGAGCCTATGGTTGTCATGGTAGCGACGGGTCATATGATGACTCCAGTCACTATCATAACATAGGTCCTGTTACAGCCGGCAAAGCAGCAGCTGTAACAAGAACGCAGCATTTCTGCTGTTCAAAGCTGTGCTGCTCTGATAAACAGAAATGAATGAGCGATCAGACTGCTGATCCTTATAGTCCCCTATTGGAATTAGTAAAATAAAAAAAAAAGTAAAATAAAATAAAAAAAACTCCTAAAATACCAAATCAACTCTCATTTGCCCTACTGAAAATTAAAGGCTTAAAAGAAAAAATATATACACATATTTGGTATCGCAGTATTCAGAAATGCCCAATCTATCAAAATCTAAAATCAATTAATCTGATCAGTAAACGGCATAGCGGCAAAAAACATTCCAAATGCCCAAAATTATGGTTTTTGGTAATCACAATTTTGCCCAAAATGCAATAACAGCCCTCATATGGCAATATTGATGTAAAAATAAAAAAAACTTGTGGATCTCGGAAGAAGGGGAGCAAGAAGAACCCGAAAAATCAAGGGGTTAATGAATGGGCACTATTTAACTAGAAAAAAAAGTGAGCCGGAGTATGAGTTGGTATACATGCAGCTTGTAAGCTCATGTTCACACTGGCCATAAGACAAGAAGAAAAAACAAAGATATAAATAATATGGACATATAACCTACTGTAACTAAATAAAAGCATAGTGCATATAAATAAACATAGGGTACTTTGTAAACACTGTTTTTTGATCCAAAAAAGCATAAAACCATCCCACTGCGACAAGGTGTGGGACAGTACCAACACTCTCAAATATTAAAACCTTACCATGGGTCAAAATAGGCCTCAATGTGAACAAGGGCTGAGAGTGACTGGGTCCCAACAGGACACACAGCTATGGGAAGCATAGAAAGAACAGACACTGGCACACAGCCCTCAGTTACTGTATAAGAGTAGGTTTTTAGTTATTAATATTGGGTATTGCACTACTTCTTGAGTAACCACATAATTCACAGAATATTGATCACTGTTCCTAGGCATTGAACTAAATTAAGTAGTCACATCAAATTCACCACACAATAGTAATTACACAATTTTCAACACTTAATTATTTTTATGCCAAAATTGCCCTTGAATCTGAGGGTTAGTAATCTGACTACTTTGGATTAGTAAGTGCCCATATATTGTTCTTAGGCCGGTATTAACCACCACCTTGAAGGTTTAATTAATAGCAATTATTACTGTTTACATCAAATTGTTGCAATAATTATGGCCACACATATGGTTATTGGTTATCATACTATAGGCCCTGGGGTATCTTTAGTATGATCACTGGTAGCATTTAAAAAAAAAATTAAAATGTGAAAATATAATTCACTGAATAGGGAATCATTCCATTTATAACCTATGGGGTGGATTTATTATTTGCTTATCCCTTCTTTTTCATGTCAATCTTATAGTATGGTTCTAGTATATACTAACTTTGTGTAATGTTCGGGATATCTTCCAATATATGGTCAGCAAACATGGGTATAGTCCATACATACATGGTCCTTCTACATTCACAGAGAATTTTAGTTCCAGGGAGCGCTGAGCCTGTTGGTGTCTCCCCTGACAACGAACAATGTGGACAATATGGCCCAGCTAGCATGCACCGCCATTACCATGATGGCGCTGCTGGCTCGCGGGCCGCGGTCTGAGAGTTGTGGGTCACATGTAAATAGGCACATCACATGAGCGCCACTGACTTGGAACCACCCCTCTGTCACATGACTAGTCAGAGTCGTATCTTGGGGGGCAGATAGGGCATGTGCCCCGGGTGCAGTTGTCGCCCCTGTAGCGGGCGCAGGCTATTCTGAGTCCTGGCTGTCAAACTGACAGCCAAGACTCAGAAGAAGTGCGGTGCGCAGCTCCTACTGATCAATTCTCTCTGTATCTTTTAGACACATGAACAATTGAAGCGGTGACCGCCGGCACTTCCGGGTCAGAGCGATGGCTGTAATGTGATCAGGTCAGCTGATCACACTGCTGACATCATTCTTCAGCGTTGCAGTGCATAGGTGGCAGATACCACTGGTAATAAGTGCTCCAGTGGAGCTGAAGTGGGAAGCATGTATGGACACAGTATGGGGGAAGAGAGGGTGAGCAGGAGGAAATGTATATGGACACAGTATGGGGGGATAGGAATGGGGAGTGGGAAGTTCTTATGGCTACAGAATGGTGAGATAGAGGATGGAGAGGGGGAATTATCTATGGACAGTATGGAGAGAGAGGGGAGGGGTGATGTATATAGACAGTATGGGGAAAGAGGGTGAGGGGGGATGTATATAGACAGTATGGGGAGAGAGGGTGAGAGGTAATGTATGGGGAGAGAGGGTGAGGGATGATGTATGGGGAGAGAGGGTGAGGGATGATGTATATAGACAGTATGAGAGAGAGAGGGTGAGGGGTTATGTATACAGAGTATGGGGAGCGAGGGTAAGGGGTAATGTATTTGGACATAGTATGGGGAGCAAACGGGAAACATTTTGAAGACAGAATAAATAGCGAGGGGGCAAATTTGAGGACACAGTATGAAAAGCAAGTGGACAGGATGGGTGTGGATACATTATGGGGAGTGAGGGGAAATGTATACTGACACAGTATGGGGTGTGAGGGGGGATGAGTACAGAGGTAGTGAGGAGGCAATAAGGGATGAGAAGAATGTGAGGGGGCACAGAATAGATATTGGGTAGTGGGGGGTGGTATGGGGAAGCAATACCATGAGGGGACAGTGTGAGGCTTCTATCTGGGTTAAGAAACCTCCATGTAATGGGCAGGTAGGATGCAGCTAAATGAAACTGCTCAGGCTGGAGGGCGGAGTGCTCAGTGAGAAACAGGTGCACGCAGAAAAATTTTGTAACTGTTGAATTTTTAGTGTGCACCTGTTCACACCTAGTGGATGTGCTGGTCAGTCTTTTTATATTAGTATTACACTCCCCCAAAAATAAGACCTAGTGCTTTTTTTGGGGCAAAAAAAATATAAGACAGTGTCTTTTTTTCAGGGAAATACAGTAGTGTGATTTTGTAAGAAGGATAAGATTGAATTATCGAGGTTGGGTGGGTTGGCATGTAATGTTTTTAACCCCTTTACACCAGAGCAAGGTTTTCACCTTAACCCCTTCAGCCCCCAGCCTGTTTTCATCTTAAAGACCCGGCCATTTTTTGCAATTTTTACCAGTGTCACTTTGACAGGTTAGAACTCTGGAACGCTTCAACGGATCCTGGCAATTCTGATATTGTTTTTCTGTGACATATTGTACTTCATGTTAGTGGTAAATTTAGGCCAATATGTTTTGCGTTTATTTGTGAAAATTTCGGAAAATTGGCGAAAATTTTGCATTTTCAAAATTTGAAATTTTATGCCCATAAATCTGAGATATGTCACACAAAATAGTTACTAAATAAAATTTCCCACTTGTCTGCTTTACACAAGCGCAATTTTTGAAACAAATTTTTTTTCCGTTAAGAAGTTAGAAGGGTTCAAAGTTCATCAGCAATTTCTCACTTTTCCAACAAAATTTACAAAAAAAAAAGTTGTGGTGGAAATCAAATGTTTGGGCACACGGCAGGACTCGGAAGGCAAGGTGCGCCATTTGAATTTTTGAGTGCAAAATTAGCTGCACTAATTAGCGGACGCCATGTCGGGTTTGTTGACCACCTGAGGTGCCTAAACTATGGAGCTACCCCACAAGTGACCCTATTTTGGAAACTAGAGCCCTCAAATATTTATTCTAGATGTTTGATGTGCACTTTGAACCAGTGGGGGCTCCACAGAAGTTTATAACGTTGAGCTGTGAAAAGAAAAAAAAAAGTTTTTACCACAAAACTGTTGCTTCAACTAGGTAGCTTTTTTTTTCACAAAGGTATCAGGAAAAATGCACCATAAAACGTATTATGCAATTTCTCCTGAGTACACAGATACCTCATATGTGGTGGAAATCAATTGTTTGGGCGCACGGCAGGGCTCAGAAGAGAAGGAGCGCCATTTCACAGGAAAATTGGTTGGAATTATTAGCGGACGCCATGTTGCATTTGGAGATCCCCCTGAGGTGCCTAAACAATGGAGCTCCCCCACAATTGACCCCATTTTGGAAACTAGACCCCTCATGGAATTTATCTAGCTGTTTAGTGAGCACTTTGAACCCCTGGAGGCTTTACAAACGTTTGTAATGTTCAGCCGTGAAAATATTTATTTTTTTTTTACCACAAAATTGTTTTTTCAAACAGGTAGCTTTTTTTTCACAAGGGTATCAGGAAAAAATGCACCATAAAACGTATTGTGCAATTTCTCCTGAGTACACAGATACCTCATACGTGGTGAAAACCAATTGTTTGGACGCATGGCGGGGCTCAGAAGAGAAGGAGCGCCATTTCACAGCATTTCACAAAATTGGTTGGAATTATTAGCAGACGCCATGTTGCATTTGGAGACCCCCTGAGGTGCCTAAACAATGGAGCTCCCCCACATCTGACCCCATTTTGGAAACTAGACCCCCCTCATACAAAAAAATTAGTTTGGCGAAATAAAAAATACGGACATCAGTTAAAAAAAAAATAAATAATGAGCGCCTGCAACTGACACTATGGCAAGTACCACACGTGAGAGCGATGCACGAATCTCGCATCGCATCATCCGGCACAGCCGCACACTGCTGTCTGGAAAAGAGCGACCGTGCCGGATGATGCGATGTGAGACTCGTGCATCGCTCTCACGTGAGGCACTGGGCTGACCCTTACAATATTCAGTAAAAAATACTGTAGTTGACGATTAATACAGTATAATTTTACTGGCCCTAAACTAAGTTTATTTGTACTTCTTACTTAGTTTACATAACAAAAAGAAGGGAATTTTGTTACTTACCGTAAAATCCTTTTCTTCTAGCTCCTATTGGGAGACCCAGACGATTGGGTGTATAGCACTGCCTCCGGAGGCCACACAAAGCATTACACTAAAAAGTGTAAGGCCCCTCCCCTTCTGGCTATACACCCCCCGTGGGATCACGGGCTGCTCAGTTTTAGTGCTAAAGCAAGAAGGAGGAAAGCCAATAACTGGTTTAAACAAATTCACTCCGAAGTAACATCGGAGAACTGAAAACCGTTCAACATGAACAACATGTGTACCCGAAAAAAAACCAACCATCCCGAAGGACAACAGGGCGGGTGCTGGGTCTCCCAATAGGAGCTAGAAGAAAAGGAATTTACGGTAAGTAACAAAATTCCCTTCTTCTTCGGCGCTCCATTGGGAGACCCAGACGATTGGGACGTCCAAAAGCAGTCCCTGGGTGGGTAAAGAAATACCTCATGTTAGAGCTGCAAAGACAGCCTTCCCCTACGGGGAGGTAACTGCCGCCTGCAGGACTCTTCTACATAGGCTGGCGTCCGCCGAAGCATAGGTATGCACCTGATAATGTTTGGTGAAAGTGTGCAGACTCGACCAGGTAGCTGCCTGGCACACCTGTTGAGCCGTAGCCTGGTGTCGTAATGCCCAGGTCGCACCCACGGCTCTGGTAGAGTGGGCCTTCAGCCCTGATGGAACCGGAAGCCCAGCAGAACGGTAGGCTTCAAGAATTGGTTCTTTGATCCATCGAGCCAGGGTGGCTTTTGAAGCCTGCGACCCTTTGCGCTTACCAGCGACAAGGACAAAGAGTGCATCCGAGCGGCGCAGGGGCGCCGTGCGGGAAATGTAGATTCTGAGTGCTCTCACCAGATCTAACAAATGTAAATCCTTTTCATACCGAAGAACTGGATGAGGACAAAAGGAAGGCAAGGAGATATCCTGATTAAGATGAAAAGAGGATACCACCTTAGGGAGAAACTCCTGAATGGGGCGCAGCACTACCTTGTCCTGGTGGAACACCAGGAAGGGAGCCTTGGATGACAGCGCTGCTAGCTCAGACACTCTCCGAAGAGACGTGACCGCCACTAGAAAGACCACTTTCTGTGAGAGACGAGAAAGTGAAACATCCCTCAGAGGCTCGAAGGGCGGCTTCTGGAGAGCAACTAGTACCCTGTTTAGATCCCATGGATCTAACGGTCGCCTGTACGGAGGGACGATATGACAAACCCCCTGCAGGAACGTGCGCACCTGAGAAAGACGTGCTAGACGCTTCTGAAAAAACACGGATAGTGCCGAGACTTGCCCTTTAAGGGAGCCGAGCGACAAGCCCTTTTCCAACCCAGATTGCAGGAAGGAAAGAAAAGTAGGTAACGCGAACGGCCAGGGGGATACTCCTTGTGCAGAGCACCAGGATAAGAAAATCCTCCACGTTCTGTGGTAGATCTTAGCAGAAGTGGACTTCCTAGCCTGTCTCATGGTGGCAACGACTCCTTGGGATAATCCTGAAGACGCTAGGATCCAGGACTCAATGGCCACACAGTCAGGTTCAGGGCCGCAGAATTCCGATGGAAAAACGGCCCTTGGGACAGTAAGTCTGGTCGGTCTGGTAGTGCCCACGGTTGGCCGACCGTGAGATGCCACAGATCCGGGTATCACGACCTCCTCGGCCAGTCTGGGGCGACGAGTATGACGCGGCTGCAATCGGATCTGATCTTGCGTAGCACTCTGGGCAAGAGTGCCAGAGGTGGGAACACATAAGGGAGCCGGAACTGCGACCAATCTTGCACTAAGGCGTCTGCCGCCAGAGCCCTTTGATCGCGAGACCGCGCCATGAACGTCGGGACCTTGTTGTTGTGCCGCGACGCCATTAGGTCGACGTCCGGCACCCCCCAGCGGCGACAGATTTCCTGAAACACGTCCGGGTGAAGGGACCATTCCCCTGCGTCCATACCCTGGCGACTGAGGAAGTCTGCTTCCCAGTTTTCTACGCCCGGGATGTGAACCGCTGATATGGTGGATGCTCTGTCCTCCACCCACAACAGAATCCGCCGGACTTCCTGGAAGGCTTGCCGACTGCGTGTCCCTCCTTGGTGGTTGATGTATGCCACCGCTGTGGAGTTGTCCGACTGAATTCGGATCTGCTTTCCTTCCAGCCACTGCTGGAAGGCTAGTAGGGCTAGATACACTGCCCTGATTTCCAGAACATTGATCTGAAGGGTGGACTCCTGCTGAGTCCACGTCCCTTGAGCCCTGTGGTGGAGAAAAACTGCTCCCCACCCTGACAGACTCGCGTCTGTCGTGACCACTGCCCAGGATGGGGGCAGGAATGATCTTCCCTGTGATAATGAGGTGGGAAGAAGCCACCATTGCAGAGAGTCCTTGGCCGTCTGGGAAAGGGAGACTTTCCTGTCCAGGGAAGTTGACTTCCCGTCCCATTGGCGGAGAATGTCCCATTGAAGTGGGCGCAGATGAAACTGTGCAAACGGGACTGCCTCCATTGCTGCCACCATCTTCCCTAGGAAGTGCATGAGGCGCCTTAAGGAGTGCGACTGACCATGAAGGAGAGACCGTACCCCTGTCTGTAGTGACCGCTGCTTGTCCAGCGGAAGCTTCACTATCGCTGGCAGAGTATGAAACTCCATGCCAAGATACGTTAGTGATTGAGTCGGTGACAGATTTGACTTTGAAAAGTTGATGATCCACCCGAAAGTCTGGAGAGTCTCCAGCGCAACATTCAGGCTGTGTTGGCATGCCTCTTGAGAGGGTGCTTTGACAAGTAGATCGTCCAAGTAAGGGATCACCGAGTGTCCCTGGGAGTGCAAGACTGCTACCACTGCCGCCATGACCTTGGTGAAAACCCGTGGGGCTGTCGCCAGACCAAATGGCAGAGCTACGAACTGGAGATGTTCGTGTCCTATCACAAAACGTAGAAAACGTTGGTGCTCTGTAGCAATCGGCACGTGGAGATAAGCATCTTTGATGTCGATTGATGCAAGGAAATCTCCTTGAGACATTGAGGCAATGACGGAGCGGAGGGATTCCATCCGGAACCGCCTGGCGTTCACATGCTTGTTGAGCAGCTTTAGGTCCAGAACAGGACGGAACGAGCCGTCCTTTTTTGGAACCACGAAGAGATTGGAGTAAAAACCTTGCCCTTGTTCCTGAAGAGGAACAGGGATCACCACTCCTTCTGCCCTTAGTGAGCCCACCGCCTGCAGAAGCGCATCTGCTCGGTCGGGATGTGGGGAAGTTCTGAAGAACCGAGGCGGAGGACGAGAACTGAACTCTATCCTGTACCCGTGAGACAAAATGTCTGTTACCCACCGGTCCTTGACCTGTGGCAGCCAAATGTCGCAAAAGCGGGAGAGCCTGCCACCGACCGAGGATGCGGAGGGAGGAGGCCGAAAGTCATGAGGCAGCCGCCTTGGAAGCGGTTCCTCCGGTTGCTTTCTTGGGGCGTGAGTGAGCCCGCCAGGAATCTGAGCCCCTTTGCTCCTTCTGAGTCCCTTTGGACGAGGGGAATTGGGCCTTGCCGGAGCCTCGAAAGGACCGAAACCTCGACTGCCACTTCCTTTGTTGAGGTTTGCTTGATCTGGGCTGGGGTAAGGAGGAGTCTTTACCCTTGGACTGTTTAATGATTTCAGCCAATTGCTCACCGAACAGTCTGTCTACAGATAGTGGCAAGCTGGTTAAACATTTTTTGGAAGCAGAATCCGCTTTCCATTCTTTTAACCACAAGGCTCTGCGCAAAACCACCGAGTTGGCAGACGCCATTGAGGTACGGCTCGTAGAGTCCAGGACAGCGTTGATAGCATAGGTCGCAAACGCAGACATTTGCGAAGTTAAGGACTTCACTTGCGGCACTGCTGGACGTATGATAGAGTCCACCTGTGCCAGACCAGCTGAAATAGCTTGGAGTGCCCACACGGCCGCGAATGCTGGAGCAAACGACGCGCCGATAGCTTCATAGACAGATTTCAACCAAAGGTCCATCTGTCTGTCATTGGCATCCTTAAGTGAAGCCCCATCCTCCACTGCAACTATGGATCTAGCCGCAAGCCTGGAGATTGGTGGATCCACCTTTGGACACTGGGTCCAGCGTTTGACCACGTCAGGGGGAAAGGGATAACGTGTATCCTTAAGACGTTTGGAGAAACGCTTGTCTGGATAAGCATGGTGTTTCTGGACTGATTCTCTGAAGTCAGCGTGGTCCAGAAAAGTACTCAGTTTACGCTTGGGATACCTGAAATGGAACTTCTCCTGCTGTGCAGCTGCCTCTTCTGCTGAAGGGGCTGGGGGAGAAATATCCAACAGTCCATTGATGGCCGCTATAAGGTCATTTACCATGGCGTCACCATCAGGAGTATCCAGATTGAGAGCGGTCTCAGGATTAGACTCCTGATCACCCTCCTCTGTCTCATCACGCAGAGACTCTTCTCGCTGAGACCCTGATCCGCGTGATGACGTGGAGGGTCTCTCCCAGCGAGCTCGCTTAGGCTGCCTGGGACTGTCATCTGAGTCAGAGCCTTCAGCCTGAGATGCCTGGGACCCCCTTGAAGCACGGATTAACTCCAACTGAGGGGGACCGGGGAACATTGACGCAGCAGTGTCCATGGTCTGAGTAACTGGCCTGGCCTGCAAGGTCTCTAGGATTTTTGTCATAGTGACAGACATCTTGTCAGCAAAAACTGCAAACTCTGTCCCCGTCACCGGGACAGGGTTCACCGGTGACTCTGCCTGGGCCACTACCACCATAGACTCCGGCTGACGAAGTGGCACAGGGACCGAACATTGCACACAATGGGGGTCTTTGGAACCTGCCGGTAGATCAGCCCCACAAGCGGCACAAGCAGCGTATACAGCCTGTGTCTTGGCACCCTTGCGTTTTGCGGATGACATGTTGTCGTCTCCTCAGAGCAATATAGGGTATACAGCCAAGAAGCGACCTTACAGTGCAATATATATATATATATAAATGGTATAGAGAAAAAAATACACCAATATAACACTGTGGCACTAGTGGGGCCAGCACTAATGTGCTGCTTACCGCCCGCTTAACGCGGGTGTGTGGTCGCCAGAAATCCCTTGTCTGGGTCTCCCAGAGCCTGTGTCCGTTCTCCAGCCAGACTGCATGTAGGAATGGCTGCCGGCGTCCTGTGGAGAGGGGCGGGCCCTGGGCGTGCTGCAGACAAAGAGCGGGAACTGGCGTCCCACTGTGCCCAGTGAGAGGGCTGGAGTATGTAAATAAGACTCCAGCCCTCGGCGCTGACTATCGTACAGCGTCTCTCCCTTGCCCTGATTGACAGGGTGGGGGCGGGAACGAAGCGGAGCTAGGCCGCAAAAGCCGGGGACTAGATTTATAAGCGCCGCCGTCGTAAAAGCACGGTCGGCGCTAAGTCCCCGGCGCACCACAAGTCTCAGCCGCGCCGCCGCTCCAGGGGCGGCCGGCGCGGCAGTCCCCAACACATAAAGTCCCTCAGAGAAACTGCAGTGACTGTAACCCCAGCGCGCAGCGCTACTGTCCCCGGCGCACTAGCACACCCAGCAAGTCTGGAGTGTGCGCGGCCTGTCCATACGGGGACACAGAGTACCTGAATGTTGCAGGGCCTTGTCCCTGAACGGTACCCAGCTCCGTATCCAGCAGGTTCTACGGGTCTGTGGATGGAGCCCGGCCTCAGGGCTTGGGGGCCGGTAAGATCCCACTTCCTCAGAGCCCCTCAGGGGGATGGGGAAGGAAAGCAGCATGTGGGCTCCAGCCTCCGTACCCACAATGGGTACCTCAACCTTAACAAACACCGCCAATAGGAATGGGGTGAGAAGGGAGCATGCTGGGGGCCCTAGTATGGGCCCTCTTTTCTTCCATCCGATATAGTCAGCAGCTACTGCTGACTAAACAGTGGAGCTATGCGTGGATGTCTGACCTCCTTCGCACAAAGCTTGAAAACTGAGCAGCCCGTGATCCCACGGGGGGTGTATAGCCAGAAGGGGAGGGGCCTTACACTTTTTAGTGTAATGCTTTGTGTGGCCTCCGGAGGCAGTGCTATACACCCAATCGTCTGGGTCTCCCAATGGAGCGCCGAAGAAAAGTCAGGACACACGCATGGATGTGCTGCAAAAAGGGGGGGGCTAGGTGGGATGGAAAAAAAGATGGATGGAGGATGTGAGAGGGAGCGGCGGAGGATGGGAGAGGGCGCGGCGGAGGATGGGAGAGAGCGGGAGGGTGAGAGGTGGTGGAGGGGGCAGCAGATCGGGAGGTGAGAGGTGGGGGAGGGGGCTTCAGATGAAGAGGATGGGAGAGAGCAGGCTGCAGATCAGGGAGGGTGAGAGGGGGTAGCAGATCAGGGAGGGGGGCAGCAGCTGATGAGGGAGAGCGTGCAGCAGATGGGGAGGTGAGATTGCAGAGAGCGTGCAGCAGATCGGGAGGTGAGATGGCAGAGAGCGTGCAGCAGATCGGGAGGTGAGATGGCAGAGAGCGTGCAGCAGATCGGGAGGTGAGATGGCAGAGAGCGTGCAGCAGATGGGGAGGTGAGATAGCAGAGAGCGTGCAGCAGATGGGGAGGTGAGATGGCAGAGAGCGTGCAGCAGATCGGGAGGTGAGATGGCGGAGAGCGTGCAGCAGATGGGGAGGTGAGATGGCAGAGAGCGTGCAGTAGATGGGGAGGTGAGATGGCGGACAGCGTGCAGCAGATCGTGAGGTGAGATGGCGGAGAGCGTGCAGCAGATCGGGAGGTGAGATGGCAGAGAGCATGCAGCAGATGGGACGGTGAGGTGGCAGAGAGCGTGCAGCAGATCGGGAGGTGAGATGGCGGAGAGCGTGCAGAAGATAGGGAGGTGAGATGGCAGAGAGCGTGCAGCAGATGGAGAGCTGAGATGGCAGAGAGCGTGCAGCAGATGGGGAAGTGAGATGGCAGAGAGCGTGCAGCAGATGGGGAGGTGAGATGGCAGAGAGCGTGCAGCAGATCGGGAGGTGAGATGGCAGAGAGCGTGCAGCAGATCGGGAGGTGAGATGGCAGAGAGCGTGCAGCAGATAGGGAGGTGAGATAGCAGAGAGCGGGCAGCAGATCGGGAGGTGAGATGGCAGAGAGCGGGCAGCAGATCGGGAGGTGAGAAGGTGGAGAGCGTGCAGCAGATCGGGAGGTGAGAAGGTGGAGAGCGTGCAGCAGATCGGGAGGTGAGATGGTGGAGAGCATGCAGCAGATCGGGAGGTGAGATAGCAGAGAGCGTGCAGCAGATCGGGAGGTGAGATGGCAGAGAGCGTGCAGCAGATCGGGAGGTGAGATGGCGGAGAGCGTGCAGGAGATCGGGAGGTGAGATGGCGGAGAGCGTGCAGCAGATCGGGAGGTGAGATGGCAGAGAGCATGCAGCAGATCGGGAGGTGAGATGGCGGAGAGCGTGCAGCAGATGGGGAGGTGAGATGGTGGAGAGCGTGCAGCAGATCGGGAGGTGAGATGGGGGAGAGGGCAGCAGATGGGGAGGTGATATGGGGGAGGGGGCAGCAGATGGGGAGGTGAGATGGCAGAGAGCGTGCAGCAGATGGGGAGGTGAGACAGCGGGCAGCAGATCGGGAAGGTGAGATGGTGGAGAGCGGTGGCAGATCGCACAGGGTGGGAGATGGTGGAGGGGACAACAGGTGAGGATGGGAGAGCGCGGGCAGCAGCTCACGGAGGGGGCAGTGGCTGATAAGGGGGAGCGGTGGCAGATGGAGGCGGCTGCAGCAGATAGAGGAGATCGGCGGGGGATCGGTGGCGGCAGTGGATCGGGGGATCGGCGGCGGTTGCAGCGGATCGGGGGCAGGGGCTTACCAGGGCACTTGCAGGGATCGCTCCACTCGGCTTCCACGGACGGAGTAAAGCGGAGGGGAGTGGTCACGGCCCCAGATCCACGGTGATTGGAGAGATCGGTCACAAGGCCGATCTCTCCAATCAGAGCTGGGGGCTGGTGAAGCACCGATCACCCAGCTCCAGCCAATAATCAGTGCTACAGCTGCACTGATTAGGGCTGGATTTCAATGTTTCAGTCATTTTCAATGGCTGGAACATTACAGTGGCTGTGATTGGCTGAGCGGTGTTCGTCAGCCAATCACAGCCTCCGTAGCTCCGGGGAGGAGGCACCACCCCTCCTGAGGTCAGGCAGAAGTCCCCTCCTCCCCGAATCTGCGGTTTGTGTGTACCGATTGCACTCACCGGGGCTCCGAGGCCGCGATTTCGCCATGACATACTGGGTAAGTCATGGGTCGTTTAGCACCATGTCACCATGACGTACCCAGTACGTCATGGGTCGTTAAGGGGTTAATGACCGGGCAATTTTTTGCACTTCTGACAAGTGTAACTTTGACAGGTTATAACTCTGGAACGCTTCAACGGATCGTGCTGATTCTGACATTGCTTTTTTGTGACATATTGGACATCATGTTAGTGGTAGAATTAAGGTCATATTTTGTGTGTTTATTTAGGAAAATATCGGAAATTTGGCAAAAATTTTAAAAATTTCACAATTTTCAAAATTTGAAATGTTATGCCTATAAATCTGAAAGATACTGTATGTCACACAAAATAGTCAGTAAAGAACATTTCCCACATGTCTACTTTACATCAACGCAATTTTTGAAACAATTTTTTTTACTTAAAAAGTTAGAAGGGTTCAAAGTTCATCAGCAACTTCTCAGTTTTCGAAAAAAAAAATTACAAAACCATTTTTTTAGGGACCACATCACATTTGAAGTGACTTTGAGAGGCCTAGGTGACAGAAAATACCCAAAAGTGACCCCATTCGAAAAACTGCACCCCTCACTCTGCTCCAAACCACATCCAAGAAGTTTATTAACCCTTTAGGTGCTTCACATGAACCAAAGCAATGTGTAAGGAAAAAAAGAAAATTTTACTTTTTTACTCAAAACTGTTAATTTAGCCATAAAATATTGCATTTTCACAAGGGTATCAGGAACATATGTACCATAAAATTTATTGTGCAATTTCTCCTGAGTACATTGATACTTCATATGTGGTAGAAATCAATTGTTTGGGCGCACTGCAGGGCTTGGAAGGAAAGGGGCGCCATTGGAATTTTTTAAAGCAAAATTAGCTGGAATCATTAGCGGACACCATGTCGAATTTGGAGACCTCCAACAGTGGAGCTCCCCAACATGTGACCGCATTTTGTAAACTAGACCCCTCAAGGAATTTATAGATGTTTGGTGAGCACCTTCGAACCCCCAGGGATTTTACAGAATTGAGCCATAAATATAAATGCATTTATTTTTTTTTCCCACAAACTTGTTACTTCAACCAGATAGGTTTTTTTCACAAGGGTATCAGGTGAAAATGTGTAGCGACCCTGAATATATCAGGGTGCTACAGGGAACTGCATCCCCTCCAAGGGATGCAGGGCCTACTCCCCATGGTTCAGGTTCCACTCAGTGATGCTTCTACTACCCGCACCACAAATCCCAATCAACACGTCACACCAGAACTGAACAGACAAACCAGTGGGTTGGTCTAGCTGGAATAGGGCCACCCACCTAGGGGTCAGGCAGACTGGTGGGAGGGGTGACTGCAGTTGAGTGAGAGCCCTCAAAGAGTTAGGAGCTGGGGAGTAGTAGCTGCCGAGGAGCTGGACTAGATTGGGTCGCAGACGGTAGTCCGGGACCGGAGGAGTCGAGGACCAGTCGCAGCGACTTGGGAAGGGTGAACAGACATAGTCTTGGAGGACCGTCGGCACCAGCAAGCCCAATAACCGGACTGGTACAGAGCACGGCAGGGTACAGGACCCTAGGTCAGGAGCAGGTTTATCCGTCCTGATAATTAACCTGTGGAGGATAGTTTCTTTATGAACTTTCCCCAAGAGCTCAGAGATTGAAGGCATCAGCACAACACGGGGGATAGGGCTTTCCATATAAAGCAGCCCAACTGAAATCCTAAGTGCCAGTCATCAAGAGCACAGCTACACTACAAATAATGAGCATCCCAACAGCTTCAAGCCAAGGGACCATCTACAAACACCTAAATTGTGCACGGAGGCAGGCTCCAGATTACCAAGCAGCATCATTGGGAGCGGACACCTGGATGGGCTCCCCATAGTGGCAGCGGTACACAGAGACTTTTGTTTTACCTACAACGTGTGTGTGTTTACGTTGCAAGCATCAACCAGCACCACGTCTACCAACAGTGAGTACCCTGCTCCCTGCCTCTCATCTTTCCAAACCTCCCAAACCCCAGAGTCCGGGGCCTTCCCTACCTGCGGAGGGACTAACACCTTGCTGCCCAACACCATCTGTCCCGGTACTACCTTTGGCAGTGGTGGTACTCCCATTACTGCAACCCGCAGATGGCGTCACGAACTTCTCCCCTGTAAATAAACCCCTTGCAAAGATAGAAGCGTCAGCCGAGCCCGGACCCCTTGAGCCACGAACATCTCCAGGATCCGAGCACCCCGGTCTGCGCCGGGGTGGCACAAATGAACCATACAGTTTATTGTGGAATTTCTCCAGAGTATGCTGATACCCCAAATGTGGTTGAAGAAGGGAATTTTGTTTACTTACCGTGAATTCCTTTTCTTCTAGCTCCTATTGGGAGACCCAGACAATTGGGTGTATAGCTTCTGCCTCCGGAGGCCATACAAAGTATTACACTTTAAAAAGTGTAACCCCTCCCCTCTGCCTATACACCCTCCCGTGGATCACGGGCTCCTCAGTTTTGGTGCAAAAGCAGGAAGGAGAAAACTTATAAATTGGTCTAGGGTAAATGCAATCCGAAGGATGTTCGGAGAACTGCAAACCATGAACCAAAAGAACAATTCAACATGAACAACATGTGTACACAAAAAGACAACCAGCCCGAAGGGTACAGGGGCGGGTGCTGGGTCTCCCAATAGGAGCTAGAAGAAAAGGAATTTACGGTAAGTAAACAAAATTCCCTTCTTCTTTGTCGCTCCATTGGGAGACCCAGACAATTGGGACGTCCAAGAGCAGTCCCTGGGTGGGTAAAAGAATACCTCAATAAAAAAAGCCGAAAAAAACGGCCCCCTCTTACAGGTGGGCAACCGCCGCCTGAAGGACTCACCTACCTAGACTGGCGTCTGCCGAAGCATAGGTATGCACTTGATAGTGTTTCGTGAAAGTGTGCAGACTAGACCACGTAGCTGCCTGACACACCTGCTGAGCCGTAGCCCGGTGCCGCAATGCCCAGGACGCACCCACGGCTCTGGTAGAATGGGCTTTCAGCCCTGAAGGAAGCGGAAGCCCAGAAGAACGGTAGGCTTCGAGAATCGGTTCCTTGATCCACCGAGCCAAGGTTGACTTGGAAGCCTGCGAGCCCTTACGCTGGCCAGCGACAAGGACAAAGAGCGCATCTGAACGACGCAGGGGCGCCGTGCGAGACACGTAGAGCCGGAGTGCTCTCACAAGATCCAAAGAGTGCAAATCCTTTTCACACTGGTGAATTGGATTAGGGCAAAATGAAGGCAAGGAGATATCCTGATTGAGATGAAAAGAGGATACCACCTTAGGGAGAAATTCCGGGACCGGACACAGAACCACCTTATCCTGGTGAAACACCAGGAAGGGGGCTTTGCATGACAGCGCTGCTAGCTCAGACACTCTCCAAAGTGATGTGACTGCCACTAGGAAGGCCACCTTCTGCGAAAGACGTGATAGAGAGACATCCCGCAGCGGCTCGAAAGGTGGTTTCTGAAGAGCCGTTAGCACCCTGTTAAGATCCCAGGGTTCCAGCGGACGCTTGTAAGGTGGGACTATGTGGCAAACTCCCTGCAGGAACGTGCGGACCTGCGGAAGCCTGGCTAGACGCTTTTGAAAAAACACGGAGAGCGCCGATACTTGGCCCTTGAGAGAGCCAAGTGACAGACCCTTGTCCATTCCGGATTGAAGGAATGAAAGAAAAGTGGGTAAGGCAAACGGCCATGGAGTAAAACCGTTATTAGCGCACCAGGATAGGAAGATTTGCCAAGACCTATAATAGATCTTGGCGGACGTAGGCTTCCTGGCCTGTCTCATGGTGGCAATTACATCCTGAGATAACCCTGAAGACGCTAGGAGCCAGGACTCAATGGCCACACAGTCAGGTTGAGGGCCACAGAATTCAGATGGAAAAACGGGCCTTGTGACAGCAAGTCTGGGCGGTCTGGAAGCGCCCACGATTGACCCACCGTGAGATGCCACAGATCCGGGTACCACGATCGCCTCGGCCAGTCTGGAGCGACGAGAATGGCGCGACGGCAGTCGGAACTGATCTTGCGTAACACTCTGGGCAGCATCGCCAGAGGAGGAAACGCATAAGGCAGTCGAAACTGCGACCAATCCTGAACTAACGCGTCCGCCGCCAGAGCTCTGTGATCCTGAGACCGTGCCATGAATGCCGGGACTTTGTTGTTGTGCCGTGACGCCATGAGATCGACGTCCGGCATTCCCCAGCGGCGACAGATCTCTCGAAACACGTCTGGGTGCAGAGACCATTCCCCCGCGTCCATGCCCTGACGACTGAGAAAATCTGCTTCCCAGTTTTCTACGCCCAGGATGTGAACTGCGGAGATGGTGGAAGCTGTGGCTTCCACCCACTGCAGAATCCGTCGGACTTCCTGGAAGGCTTGACGACTGCGAGTGCCGCCTTGGTGGTTGATGTATGCGACGGCAGTGGCATTGTCCGACTGGGGTAAATAGCAGTATACCAAAATTTGAATCCACAGTAATTGAACAAAATTAGCTGGATCAGAGAATTGAAAAAGGATAAACCCTAAAACATAACGTTTAATATTATGCAGATAAAAGTGAGGACAGCTCACAAGATTAGAAACGACGGTGGCACGAAACCACCCAAACTAAAATTGGGCTATGTATGGTAGGCCCAAACAAACTTAGTCCCAGAGAGGTACCACGGTAGGACTTTCTACACCTTATAGTTGCTGGTCACCACCTGAGACATTGACACACGCAACATCAACAATCAGAACCCCAAACTAGGGAAGATGTATGTCTGTGTGTGTCAAAAAGAGATAGAAACTCCTAGACCATTACGAACCATATGTTTCATAAACCCCACCTTAGGTGGGAACGGTCTTACCAGTCCGGAGATTCGCAGGCATTGAACAAGTGGTTAGAGGTTCAGGCAGGGGGCTGTTTCGCCAGCATGTCTAGATCCCTCTGAGACCTCAACCAAAAATAGGGCATATAATCACCATCACCACCAAATGGGAGTGGGCATGGTGATTATATGCCCTATTTTTGGTTGAGGTCTCAGAGGGATCTAGACATGCTGGCGAAACAGCCCCCTGCCTGAACCTCTAACCACTTGTTCAATGCCTGCGAATCTCCGGACTGGTAAGACCGTTCCCACCTAAGGTGGGGTTTATGAAACATATGGTTCGTAATGGTCTAGGAGTTTCTATCTCTTTTTGACACACACAGACATACATCTTCCCTAGTTTGGGGTTCTGATTGTTGATGTTGCGTGTGTCAGTGTCTCAGGTGGTGACCAGCAACTATAAGGTGTAGAAAGTCCTACCGTGGTACCTCTCTGGGACTAAGTTTGTTTGGGCCTACCATACATAGCCCAATTTTAGTTTGGGTGGTTTCGTGCCACCGTCGTTTCTAATCTTGTGAGCTGTCCTCACTTTTATCTGCAT
Source organism: Anomaloglossus baeobatrachus (assembly GCF_048569485.1). Classification (NCBI taxonomy): domain Eukaryota; kingdom Metazoa; phylum Chordata; class Amphibia; order Anura; family Aromobatidae; genus Anomaloglossus; species Anomaloglossus baeobatrachus. The sequence continues at coordinate 188,384 of NW_027444022.1, read as the reverse complement.
AATATTAAACGTTATGTTTTAGGGTTTATCCTTTTTCAATTCTCTGATCCAGCTAATTTTGTTGCATTGTCCGACTGGATACGGATCTGCCTGCCCTCCAGCCACCGATGAAAAGCCAATAGGGCTAGATACACTGCCCTTATCTCCAGAATATTGATCTGAAGGGATGACTCTATCGGAGTCCAGGTTCCCTGAGCCCTGTGGTGGAGAAAAACCGCTCCCCACCCTGACAGGCTCGCGTTCGTGGTGACCACAGCCCAGGTTGGGGGTAGGAAGGATTTTCCCTGCGACAGAGAATTGGGAAGGAGCCACCACTGAAGTGACGTCTTGGTTGCAAGTTAAAGAGAGACGTTCCTGTCGAGGGAAGCCGAACTCCTGTCCCATTTGCGGAGAATGTCCCATTGGAGTGGCCGAAGATGGAATTGCGCGAACGGGACTGCCTCTATAGCTGCCACCATCTTCCCCAGGAAGTGCATGAGGCGCCTTAAGGGGTGTGACTGACTCCGAAGAAGGGATTGCACCCCTGCCTGCAGAGAAAGCTGTTTGTCGCTCGGAAGCTTGACTAACACTTGCTGGGTATGAAACTCTATCCCAAGGTACGTCAGTGATTGGGTCGGTGTCAACTTGGATTTCGGGAAGTTGATGATCCACCCGAACCGCTGGAGAGTCGCCAGAGCGACAGATAGACTTTGTTGACACGCCACCCGAGACGGGGCCCTGACTAGGAGATCGTCCAAGTAGGGAATCACCGAGTGGCCCTGAGAATGCAGGACCGCCACAACGGATGCCATGACTTTGGTGAAAACCCGTGGGGCTGTCGCCAAGCCGAAAGGCAATGCCACGAACTGGAGGTGTTCGTCCCCGATGGCGAAACGCAGGAAACGTTGATGCTCGGGTGCGATCGGTACATGGAGATAAGCATCCTTGATGTCGATCGATGCTAGGAAGTCTCCTTGTGACATTGAGGCGATGACCGAGCGGAGAGATTCCATCCGGAACCGTCTGGTTCTCACATGTCTGTTGAGTAGCTTGAGGTCCAGAACGGGACGGAATGACCCGTCCTTTTTTGGCACCACGAACAAGTTGGAGTAAAATCCGCGACCACGTTCCTGAAGGGGAACGGGGATCACAACTCCTTCCATGTTTAGAGCGGCTACTGCCTGAAAAAGTGCGTCGGTCTGAGCGGGGGGCGGAGAGGTTCTGAAGAAGCGAGCCGCAGGACGAGAGCTGAACTCTATCCTGTAACCATGAGACAGAATGTCTCTCACCCATCGGTCTTGAACATGTGGCCACCAGGCGTCGCCAAAGCGGGAGAGCCTGCCACCGACCGAGGATGCGGTCAGGGGAGGCCGAGAGTCATGAGGAAGCCGTCTTGGAGGCAGTGCTTCCTGCGGCCTTTTGTGGGCGAGACTTGGATCGCCACGCATAGGAGTTCCTCTGGCCTTTCTCCGGCCTGTTGGACGAAGAGGATTGGGACTTGGCGGAGGGACGAAAGGACCGAAATCTCGATTGAACCTTTCTCTGTTGAGGTCTCTTAGGTTTGGCCTGGGGTAAGGAGGAATCCTTTCCTTTGGATTCTTTAATAATCTCATCCAATCGTTCGCCAAACAAACGGTCGCCAGAAAACGGCAAACCGGTTAAGAACCTCTTGGAAGCCGAGTCTGCCTTCCATTCGCGCAGCCACATGGCCCTGCGGACTGCCACAGAGTTAGCGGATGCTACAGCTGTACGGCTAGCAGAGTCCAGGACGGCGTTCATGGCGTAGGATGAAAATGCTGACGCCTGAGAGGTCAAAGACGCAACTTGTGGAGCAGAATTACGTGTGACAGCATTAATCTCAGTCAGACAAGCCGAGATAGCTTGGAGTGCCCACACGGCTGCAAAGGCCGGGGCAAAAGACGCGCCCGTGGCCTCATAGATGGACTTCACCAGGAGCTCTATCTGTCTGTCAGTGGCATCCTTTAGCGATGAGCCATCTGCAACCGACACCACGGATTTAGTCGCCAATCATGAGACTGGAGGATCCACCTTGGGACAGTGAGCCCAACCCTTAACGACTTCAGATGGGAAGGGGTAACGCGTGTCAGTGAGGCGCTTAGTAAAGCGCTTGTCCGGGACCGCTCTGGGCTTCTGGACAGCGTCCCTGAAGTTAGAGTGATCAAGAAACGTATTGCGTGTACGTTTGGGGAACCGAAACTGGTGTTTCTCCTGCTGAGACGCCGACTCCTCTACAGGAGGAGGCGGGGGAGAGAGATCTAACACCTGGTTGATGGACGAGATAAGATCATTTACTAAGGCGTCCCCCTCAGGTGTATCAAGGTTAAGGGCGACGTCAGGGTCAGAGCCCTGAGCTGCGACGTCCGCCTCGTCCTCCAGAGAGTCCTCAAGCTGGGATCCCGAGCAGCGAGAGGAAGTCGGGGAAGAGTCCCAGCGAGCCCGCTTAGCCGGTCTAGGACTACGGTCCGGGCAGGAGTCCTCTGCCTGAGACCGAGGGGCCAACCTGGGAGCGCGCTGCGGCGCGGACCGAGAGGGGCCTGGAGGCGACGAGCCAACAGGGGCCGGGGCCTGTGAAAGGTCCGGTCTGGACTGCAAAGCCTCTAGCAGCTTAGAAGACCATTTGTCCATAGACTGTGCAATGGATTGAGAAAGTGACTCAGAGAGTTTCTCAGCAAAAGAGGCGAACTCTGTCCCTGCAGCCTGGTCAGGGGGAGCAGGGGGGTCTACATGAGCCGAGGGGCCCACCAGTGTCCGAGGCTCCGGCTGAGCAAGCGAAACAGGGGTCGAGCATTGCTCACAGTGAGGGTAGGTGGAACCCGCAGGTAACATAGCCCCACAAGAGGTACAGGCCGCAAAAAAACCCTGTGCCTTAGCAGCTTTGCTCCTTGTGGACGACATGCTGTTGTCTCCTAGGAGAGTGATCACTGAGGGTATATGGGAAAGGGGTATACAGCCCACCGAACAGATAGATATAGATATATACGTATCTAATCCGGCACCCTAGGGGGACCAGCACCGGGTGACCGGTGTGGCTTACCGACCGCTAACGAGCGGAGTGTGTCCTCCAGATTCCCTGCCTTGGATCCCCCGGAGCTGTAGAGCTGTTCACTGAGAATCCTCCACCGGCAGAATGCCAAAAAATGGCTGCCGGAGCTCTCAGGGAAAGAGTGGAGCCGTGGGCGGCGCCAGCAAAGTGCGGGAATCTGGGGTCCCCACAGTGATCAGTGAGGGGGGAGGAAACATGCAGGATGCTCCAGCCCTCACATCCGACGTCAGGTCGGTAATCCCGCCCTTACCCCTGACAGGCAGGCCCGGGGGCGGGATTTTTGCGACTAGGCCGCGATGAAGCCGGAGACTAAATTTGAGACCGCGCCCGACAAGCAGGCACGGTCGGCGCGGAAGTCCACCGGCCTCCTGAATTCAGCAGCCGCCGTGGCTTCCAGGAAGAAGGTGCGCTCCCTGCACAGTCCCCTATGGGGACACAGAGTACCTTTGAGTTGCAGGGCCCGGTCCCTGAGGTTGAAGAGGCTCCGGTCCGGCAGGTTCCTACAGGGGCTGCGGATGGAGCACGGTCCCAGTAAATGGATGACCGCTTAGGATCCCACTTCTCCCAGAGCCGTATAAGGGATGGTGAAGGAGACGGCATGTGGCTCCAGCCTCTGTACCCGCAATGGGTACTTCAACCTTAACAACACCGCCGACGTAGTGGGGTGAGAAGGGAACATGCCGGGGGCCCCGTGGGGGCCCTCTTTTCTTCCAACCGACATAACTAAGTTGAGAATGCATGAGTGGATGTGTGCCTCCTTCCACACAAAGCATAAAACTGAGGAGCCCGTGATCCACGGGAGGGTGTATAGGCAGAGGGGAGGGGTTACACTTTTTAAAGTGTAATACTTTGTGTGTCCTCCGGAGGCAGAAGCTATACACCCAATTGTCTGGGTCTCCCAATGGAGCGACAAAGAAAACTAATTTTGAGGTACATTGCAAAGTCAAGAAGGAAAGGAGCACCATATTTGAGATCAGATGTAGTTGCATTGGTTTGCGATTGCCATGTCACATTGGCAGAGCACAGAAATCCCCCACAAGTGACTCCATGTTAAAAGCTGCACCTTTCAATTAATTCATCCAGAGGTGCAGTGAGTATATTGACACCACAGGTGTGTCACAAAATGTTATACTATTTGGCAGTAAAGAAAAATAATTACATTTTTACCACTAAAATGTTGTTTTAACCCCAGATTTGAAAATTTTACAAGGGTAATAAATAAAAAAAAAGGTCCGATATTGTGTTGCATAATTTGTCCTGAATGTGGCAATACCCCACATGTGACTGTACAGTACTATTTGGCTGCACCACAGGGCTCAGGAGGGAAGGAGCGCTATGTGATTTTTGGAGCACAGGTTTTCCTAGAATAGTTTGCGGACTCAATTTGCAGAGCCCCTAAGCGGCAGAACTGAAGAAATCCCCCTCAAGTGACCAAATTTTGGAAATTACACCTCTCTAAGTATTCATTTACGGGTGTAGTGACAATTTACTCTCTGGAAAGTCCAAACACAGTAAAAGTTGCAGAATTAAAGATTGCAAACATTTTAAATTAGTTCCCCTTTATCCTGTGCTCTACGCTGAGCACTTACATCGGGGTTTTAAACTGCATCTCTGAGATACGTGATTCAGATGAAACGCACCACAGATCCATTCACTAATGAGGCAGCAGAGTTACTCTGGACTCCATTTGTTCAGCGGTATCCATCTTTTTAATGATGAACAAAAACTGTTGTTGATTGCACTTTTGTGCACGTTTGAAAAAAGGCATAAAAATATGGACTCTGCCGGACCACAGGCCAGACGAGAGGTCAAAGTGACTTTCTCTGCCTCATTACAGTGAATTTTCATTTGAGAATTATGTTTGAATCATGTTTTTCAGAGATTTACATGTAGTCTCCAGTGTAAGCGCTCACCGTAGAACGCAGGATAAATATGAGCTGCACTGTACTGCAAGCTTTTAGCGGCAGAATGAACAAATCAATAGCGATTGAAGAATTGGCTTTATTTATTTTTTGCGCCATTCATCTTGTGGTATAAGTGATTAGGCGGCTTTATTCCTCAGGGCAGTACGATTACAGTGATACCAGATTTATGCGGTGTTTTTTTTTGTTGGCGACTATCACACTAAAAATTGCTTTTTACAAAGTAAAGATTGTTTTTGCATCACTGGATTTTGAAGACTGCAGTTTTTTACTTTTCTGCTGACAGTCATGTGAAGGCTTGATTTTTGCGGGATGAATTGGAGTTTTTATTGGTACTATTTTGGGCCACATATTTTCTGATTGCTTTGTGATCCACTCTTTGTGAGGCAGAATCAAGAAGAAACAGAAATTCAAGATTTTTTTTTTATGTTCTTTACTGTGAAATAAAAGCGATAAAACAGTTTTATTCTTCGGGTCTGTACAGTTACAGGGATACCTCATTTATATAGTTTTTTATGTTTTGATGCTTTAACACCCAAAAAATTATTTTTTAGGAAAAAAAAGTTTTTGCATTGCTGTATTCTGAGACCTACATTTTTTTTATTTTTTCACTGATGTAGCTATATGGTTGCTTGTTTTTTTGCGGGACAAGATGATGTTTTCAGTTGTACCATGTTTATTTACATGTGACTTTTTTATCGCGTTTTACTCAATTTTTTTGGGCAGGTGTATGATGAAAACACAGTTTTTGCTACATTTTTTATTTTTTTTACTGTGTTCACTGAAGGGGCTAACTAGTGTGAGAGTTTTATAGCTCGAATTGTTATGGACACGGCAATACCAAAGTTGTGCAGTGTTTTTGTTTTTATTACATAAATATACATATTTATTGGAATATTTAATTTTATTTTTTCCCCAATTTTTTTTTTTTTAATACTTTTAACTTTTTTTTTAACTTTATCTTTACTTTTTTAGTAAGGCCTAGCAGACACGGCGAATAATACGGAGCTACTGGGACGCAATAAAAAAATCGCATTCCACTCAGACCAATAGTACTCTATGGGGCAGCTCCCATGAGCGATTATTTTCTCAGCCCTAATCGGACCGAGAAAACAGTCGCAGCATGCTGCAGGTGCAATGCAATCCTGTTACACTTGCACCCATTCAAGTCTACGGGTTCAAGAGAAACATTGCATTGGAAAAATTGAGAGAGCAAGGCACTAACTCAGTGGTAGCTTAAAAATACCTTTATTTCAGCATACAGGTTACATCAAAAATGTGGGGGGAGGAAAAAACACAGACGTTCGGCACAGCCGTTTCGTGCTCAGCAAGCACTTCAACAGATCTACCCTATCTAGGTAGATCTGTTGAATTGCTTGCTGAGCACGAAACGGCCGTCATCTGTTGTGCCGGACATCTGTGTTTTCTCCTCCCCCCACGTTTTTGATGTAACCTGTATGCTGAAATAAAGGTATTTTTAAACTACCACTGAGTTAGTGCCCTGCTCTCTCAATTTTTCTAGTGGACTGTTCTATGCTTGGCAGGAGCACCTCTAGTAGTTTATTGCTTTTTTTTACCGGAGCAAGTTGGTCCCGCAGCATCGGTGGATTGTAATAGGAGTACCACGTGTGTGTGGTGGAGCGGTCAGTGATTAGTGCCCAGCTTTCACTGTTCTCCGTATGCTATTAAAACATTGCATTGCTCTCGCATTACACTGGTGTACCGCGAGTGCAGTGCGATTCTCACATCAGCCGGCAATGGAGGAGATAGGGAAATAAATCCCTCCCTCTCCTTCGCAGCACCGGCCCTCCCCTCCTCAGCGCCGGCCCTGCCCTCCTCCTCCCCTCTGCAGTGTTGGCCCTCCCCTCCGCAACTGGTCTGATCGCACGATCGGACCACAGTTGCATTGCACTCGCATGACACTCGGCTCTCGCTGTGCTGCGAGTGTGAGCCGAGTGTCATGCGAGAACTTGCGCTAACTCACGTGTGGTCTCAGCCTAAGGCCTCTTCTCCACTAGCGTTTTTGTCCTGCAAATTCCCTCGCATTGAGAAACGGTTTGCAATCTTGCAAATGGTTTCTAATGAGGCTGTCTCCATTTCCCTGTTTTTCCAGACGATACACGGGCTCTCCTTGAAATCGCAGCATGCTGCGATTTGATGCGATTCTCAGCTCTCTCACCCCCATGCAAGTCAGAATCCGGGTGGCATGCGCATGTCACACGGATCCTGACACTTGCATACCGGGTCAGCCTGGCTACCGGAGGAATCTCCTGTAAAACCAGTCCTGGCCGCGGTTACATGCACTGAACCCCGGAGCTGTCCCCTGAGCTCCAGAGTGCAGCCTGAACAGCGAGCACCGAGTGATGGATTCCCCGGCGATTGCTGGTCAGGTCAGCACAGCTGCAGACAGATCAGGCAGACGCTGGAGCTCAGATTACAGCTCTGGAGCTGAGTGCAGGTAACAGCGGCCAGGAGTGTAAATCCTTCTCACACTGGTGAATTGGATTAGGGCAAAAGGAAGGAAAGGAGATATCCTGATTTAGATGAAAAGGGGATACCACCTTAGGGAGGAATTCCGGGACAGGACGCAAAACCACCTTATCCTGGTGGAAAACCAGGAAAGGAGATTTGCATGACAGCGCTGCAAGCTCCGACACTCTCCGAAGTGATGTGACTGCAACCAGGAAGGCCACCTTCTGAGAAAGACGGGAGAGAGAGACATCCCGCAACGGCTCAAAAGGCGGCTTTTGAAAAGCCGTCAGGACCCTGTTAAGATCCCAAGGTTCCAACGGACGTTTGCAAGGTGGGACCATGTGGCAAACCCCCTGCAGGAACGTGCGGACCTGCGGAAGTCTGGCTAGTCGCGTTTGAAAAAACACGGAGAGCGCCGACACTTGGCCCTTGAGAGAGCCGAGGGACAAACCCATATCCATTCCAAATTGTAGGAATGAAAGAAATGTGGGTAAGGCAAACGGCCATGGAGAAAAACCGTTATCAGAGCACCAGGATAAGAAGATTTGCCAAGTCCTGTGATAGATCTTGGCGGACATTGGTTTCCTGGCTTGTCTCATGGTGGCAATTACATCCTGAGATAACCCTGAAGACGCTAGGAGCCAGGACTCAATGGACACACAGTCAGGTTGAGGGCCACAGAATTCAGATGGAAAAACGGGCCTTGGGACAGCAAGTCTGGGCGGTCTGGAAGTGCCCACGGTTGACCCACCGTGAGATGCCACAGATCCGGATACCACGACCGCCTCGGCCAGTCTGGAGCGACGAGAATGGCGCGACGGCAGTCGGACCGGATTTTGCGTAGTACCCTGGGCAGCATCGCCAGAGGGGGAAACACATATGGCAGTCGAAACTGCGACCAATCCTGGACCAAAGCGTCCGCGGCCAGAGCTTCTGTTATCCTGAGACCGTGCCATGAAGGCCGGGACCTTGTTGTTGTGTCGTGACGCCATGAGATCGACGTCCGGCGTTCCCCAGCAGTGGCAGATCTCTCGAAACACGTCTGGGTGAAGAGACCATTCCCCCACGTCCATGCCCTGACGACTGAGAAAATCTGCTTCCCAGTTTTCTACGCCCGGGATGTGAACTGCGGAGATGGTGAAGTCTGCGTTTTCCACCCACTGCAGAATCCGTCGGACTTCCTGGAAGGCTTGACGACTGCGAGTGCCGCCTTGGTGGTTGATGTAGGCGACGGCAGTGGCGTTGTCCGACTGGATTCGGATCTGCCTGCCCTCCAGCCACCGATGGAAAGCCAATAGGGCTAGATATACTGCCCTTATCTCCAGGATATTGATCTGAAGGGATGATTCTATTGGAATCCAGGTTCCTTGAGCCCTGTGGTGAAGAAAGACCGCTCCCCAACCTGACAGGCTCGCGTCCGTGGTGACCACGGCCCAGGTTGGGGGTAGGAAGGATTTTCCCCCGGGACAGAGATGTGGGGAGGAGCCACCACCGAAGAGATGTTTTGGTTGCGAGGGAAAGAGAGATGTTCTTGTCGAGAGAAGCCGAACTCTTGTCCCATTTGCGAAGAATGTCCCATTGGAGTGGCCGTAGATGGAATTGCGCAAATGGCACTGCCTCCATAGCTGCAACCATCTTCCCCAGGAAGTGCATGAGGCGCCTTAAGGAGTGTGACTGACCCCGAAGAAGGGACTGCACTCCCGCCTGCAGAGAAAGCTGTTTGTCCCACGGTAGCTTGACTAACGCTGGCTGGGTATGGAACTCCATCCCGAGGTAAGTCAGTGATTGGGTCGGCGTCAACTTGGATTTCGGGAAATTGATGATCCACCCGAACTGTTGGAGAGTCGCCAGAGTGACGGTAAGACTCCGTTGACACGCCACCAGAGAAGGAGCCCTGACTAGGAGATCGTCCAAGTAAGGGATCACCGAGTGGCCCTGAGAGCAGGAGAAACACCAGTTTCGGTTCCCCAAACGTACACGCAATACGTTTCTTGATCACTCTAACTTCAGGGACGCTGTCCAGAAGCCCAGAGCGGTCCCGGACAAGCGCTTTACTAAGCGCCTCACTGACACGCGTTACCCCTTCCCATCTGAAGTCGTTAAGGGTTGGGCTCACTGTCCCAAGGTGGATCCTCCAGTCTCATGAGTTAGCGGATGCCACGGCCGTACGGCTAGCGGAGTCCAGGACGGCGTTCATGGTGTAGGACGAAAATGCTGATGCCTGAGAGGTCAAGGATGAAACATGCGGGGCAGAATTCCGCGTGACGACATTAATCTCAGTCAGACATGCCGAGATTGCTTGGAGAGCCCACACGGCCGCAAAGGCCGGGGCAAAAGATGCGCCCGTAGCCTCATAAATAGACTTCACCAAGAGCTCTATCTGTCTGTCAGTGGCATCCTTCAGGGATGAGCCATCGGCAACAGACACAACGGACCTAGCGGCCAATCTAGAGACTGGAGGATCAACCTTGGGGGAGTGTGCCCAGCCCTTAACGACTTCAGGTGGAAAGGGATAACGCGTGTCAGTGTGCCGTTTAGCAAAGCGCTTGTCCGGAACCGCTCTGGGCTTCTGGACAGCGTCCCTGAAGTTAGAGTGATCAAAAAACGTATTGCGAGTACGTTTGGGAAATCGAAATTGGTGTTTCTCCTGCCGAGAAGCCGGCTCCTCTGCAGGAGGAGGTGGGGGTGAGAGATCCAACACCTCGTTGATGGACGAGATAAGATCATTTACTAAGGCGTCCCCTTCAGGGGCATCAAGGTTAAGGGTGAAGTCAGGGTCAGAGCCCTGAGCTCCCACGTCCGCCTCGTCTTCCTGAGAGTCCTCAAGCTGAGATCCAGAGCAGTATGAGGAGGCCGGGGAAGAGTCCCAGCGAGGCTGCTTAGCCGGCCTGGGGCTGCGATCCGGGCAGGAGTCCTCCGCCTGGGACCTAGGCTATCCTGGGAGCGCGATGCGGCGCGGACCGAGAAGGGCCTGGAGGAGACAAACGAACAGGGGCCGGGGCCTGTGAAGGGTCCGGTCTGGACTGTAATGCCTCAAGCAGCTTAGATGACCATTTGTCCATAGACTGTGCAATGGATTGAGAAAGTGACTGGGAGAGTGTCTCAGCGAAAGAGGCCAACGACGGTGTCTCTGTCCCTGCTGACTGCTAAGGGGGAGCAGGGGGATCTACATGAGCCGAGGGGCCCACCAGTGCCCGAGGCTCCGGCTGAGCAAGCGTGGCAGGAGTCGTGCATTGATCACAGTGAGGGTAGGTGGATCCCGCAGGCAACATAGCCCTACAAGAGGTACAGGCCGCGAAAAAAGTCTGTGTCTTAGGGGCTTTGCTCCTTGTGGACGACATGCTGTAAGCAATCGGTGTCTCTCAGGAGAGTGACCACTGAGGGTATATGGGAAAAGGGTATACAGCCTTTCCGAATATATATATATATATCCCGGCACCCTAGGGGAACCAGCACCGGGTGACCGGTGTGGGTTACCAACCGCTAACGAGCGGTGTGTCCTCCAGATTCCCTGTCGTGGATCCCCCGGAGCTGTAGAGCTTTGCAGCTGAGAAGCATACACCGGCAGAATGCCAAAAATGGCCGCCGGAGCTCTCAGGGGGGGCGTGGAGCCGCGGGCGGCGCCGGCAAAAAGCGGGAATCTGGAGGCCCCAAAGTGGTCAATGAGGGGGGGAGGAGACATGCAAAGATGCTCCAGCCCTCAAAGCCGACGTCATGTCGGTAATCCCGCCCTTACCCCTGACAGGCAGGCCCGGGGGCGGGATTTTTCGCGACTAGGCCGCGGCAAAGCCGGGGACTAAATTTACGACCGTGCCCGACAAGCAAGCACGGTGGGCGCGGAAGTCTGCCAAAAAAAAAAACGGACGGAACTACCGCGGGACTTCCGGGGAGAAGGAGCGACCACCCTCCCTGTACAGTCCCCACATGGGGACACAGAGTACCAAAAGTACTAAAGTTGCAGGGCCCGGTCCCTGGGGGTGAAGAAGCTCCGGTCCGGCAGGTTCCACCAGGGGCTGCGGATGGAGCACGGTCCCAGCACGTGGATGACCGTTTATGCTCCCACTTCTCCCAGAGCCGCATAAGGGATGGTGAAGGAGACGGCATGTGGCTCCAGCCTCTGTACCCGCAATGGATACCTCAACCTTAACAACACCGCCGACATAGTGGGGTGAGAAGGGAACATGCCGGGGACCCCATAGGGGTCCTCTTTTCTTCCATCCGTCATAACTATGTATGAGAATGCATGAGTGGATGTGTGCCTCCTTCCACACAAAGCATAAAACTGAGGAGCCCGTGGTCAACGGGAGGGTGTATAGGCAGAGGGGAGGGGTTACACTTTTTTAAAAGTGTAATACTTTGTGTGGCCTCCAGAGGCAGAAGCTATACACCCAATTGTCTGGGTCTCCCAATGGAGCGACAAAGAAATAGCAGATGGGAGCTGCCTCATTGATTAACATGGGTCCAAGTGCAATGCGAGAATTTTTCGCATTGCACTACTGCGAGAAAATCGCAAGTGAGAAGCCGGCCTAAGTGTCAGTGATCTGATCACTGATATAATCGCCTGCAGAACTTGATCACTGCAGGGAATTATAAGTGTCACGGCATCAGCAGCTCTCACACTTCACCTTACACATCATGCAGGCAGCATGGTCCGTAGTTCTGTAACCCTAGGTCATCATGGTGATGACGCAGGGTTAACAAGGTATCGCATAACAGGGGCCCAATCGCCAGGGAGACATACAGTTAGGTCCAGAAATATTTGGACAGTGACACAAGTTTTGTTATTTTAGCTGTTTACAAAAACATGTTCAGAAATACAAATATATATATAATATGGGCTGAAAGTGCACACTCCCAGCTGCAATATGAGAGTTTTCACATCCAAATCGGAGAAAGGGTTTAGGAATCATAGCTCTGTAATGCATAGCCTCCTCTTTTTAAAGGGACCAAAAGTAATTGGACAAGGGACTCTAAGGGCTGCAATTAACTCTGAAGGCGTCTCCCTCGTTAACCTGTAATCAATGAAGTAGTTAAAAGGTCTGGGGTTGATTACAGGTGTGTGGTTTTGCATTTGGAAGCTGTTGCTGTGACCAGACAACATGCGGTCTAAGGAACTCTCAATTGAGGTGAAGCAGAACATCCTGAGGCTGAAAAAAAAGAAAAAATCCATCAGAGAGATAGCAGACATGCTTGGAGTAGCAAAATCAACAGTCGGGTACATTCTGAGAAAAAAGGAATTGACTGGTGAGCTTGGGAACTCAAAAAGGCCTGGGCGTCCACGGATGACAACAGTGGTGGATGATCGCCGCATACTTTCTTTGGTGAAGAAGAACCCGTTCACAACATCAACTGAAGTCCAGAACACTCTCAGTGAAGTAGGTGTATCTGTCTCTAAGTCAACAGTAAAGAGAAGACTCCATGAAAGTAAATACAAAGGGTTCACATCTAGATGCAAACCATTCATCAATTCCAAAAATAGACAGGCCAGAGTTAAATTTGCTGAAAAACACCTCATGAAGCCAGCTCAGTTCTGGAAAAGTATTCTATGGACAGATGAGACAAAGATCAACCTGTACCAGAATGATGGGAAGAAAAAAGTTTGGAGAAGAAAGGGAACGGCACATGATCCAAGGCACACCACATCCTCTGTAAAACATGGTGTAGGCAACGTGATGGCATGGGCATGCATGGCTTTCAATGGCACTGGGTCACTTGTGTTTATTGATGACATAACAGCAGACAAGAGTAGCCGGATGAATTCTGAAGTGTACCGGGATATACTTTCAGCCCAGATTCAGCCAAATGCCGCAAAGTTGATCGGACGGCGCTTCATAGTACAGATGGACAATGACCCCAAGCATACAGCCAAAGCTACCCAGGAGTTCATGAGTGCAAAAAAGTGGAACATTCTGCAATGGCCAAGTCAATCACCAGATCTTAACCCAATTGAGCATGCATTTCACTTGCTCAAATCTAGACTTAAGACGGAAAGACCCACAAACAAGCAAGACCTGAAGGCTGCGGCTGTAAAGGCCTGGCAAAGCATTAAGAAGGAGGAAACCCAGCGTTTGGTGATGTCCATGGGTTCCAGACTTAAGGCAGTGATTGCCTCCAAAGGATTCGCAACAAAATATTGAAAATAAAAATATTTTGTTTGGGTTTGGTTTATTTGTCCAATTACTTTTGACCTCCTAAAATGTGGAGTGTTTGTAAAGAAATGTGTACAATTCCTACAATTTCTATCAGATATTTTTGTTCAAACCTTCAAATTAAACGTTACAATCTGCACTTGAATTCTGTTGTAGAGGTTTCATTTCAAATCCAATGTGGTGGCATGCAGAGCCCAACTCGCGAAAATTGTGTCACTGTCCAAATATTTCTGGACCTAACTGTAAGCGATTCCTCTCCCTACCTCCTGAATGTTGCGACCCGCGATCGTTACTTCACCTCACAGGCCGTGCATCCGGCATGATCTGTGAGGCACTCCATAGTTGGGTGACCCAGCGTCGTCACGTTGACGACCCAGGCAGCGATTGGATCCCTGTAATCACATTACAGGGGCCCGATCGCCAGGGAAAAGTGATTCCTTTCCCCGCCTCCTGAATGTTGCGATCGTATTGATCGTAGCATTTAGGGGGTTAAACTACTGGGAGCGGCGCAGTCACCACTCCTGGCAGTGAGCGCCGGGTCCAGGCCACAAGATCAGTTGGAGATCTGGCTGCGATGGCGGGGGTACAGCGATCACCATGGCATACTGGATACGTCTTTGGTCAGAATGGCATGGACTTTCATCATGACGTACCCAAAACGTCAAATGTCGTGTAGAGGCTAATGATGGTTTGTTGGTTTTATCTAGAGGTTTTAATTTTATTTTGCTTCTTCATTGATTGGTATTTATTTGAATGGCAACTTACCTGTTGAGATTACCGGGCTGGCTGGTATTCGCCCGGGACAACAAATTAGTTGTAGTAGGGGTGGATCCCCTGAAAAAGAAAAATAAGAAGAATGTATATGAGGGATTTGGAATTGTGGGGATTATGGATCTATTGATGAAAAATGTTCTAATGATGACACTGTCTGGAAAACATGGATAAGAATGGGATATTGTGCAAAAATTGTTATGGTTAATATAGCAAGATAGTATTAACCCCATCACAACCTAGGATGTAACGGTACATCCAAAATCATGAAGGGGTGATCACCGCTGGCTGCTGCGGTGAGCCACTGGCGATCCCTGCACATGTCTGCCGATTAGAACAGTTGACATGCGTGGCTAACAGGCACAGGTGGATCCGCAACACATCCATGCCTGTTAACCACTTAAATCGCGCTGTCAAAATGTGACACTGCGTTTTAAATCGCTGCAGCGGGAAACGCGCCTTTCCCTGCTGCCATCGGAGGCCCCGTGATGTGATTGTAGCGTCCACGGGGCCTTAGGTTACTCATCAGTGGGCCAGTGATTCTTTGGGGTAGCTGTGACTGGCCTGATCCGGTTTCATGACCCCGTCGGCTACATGAAAAAAAACACAAAAACAGCAAACGGACAAGTGTCCAATACAGACGGGGATGGAATGAAGGTGACAGGCCCCTGGGAAGCACGTCACCGGTTGCAGTAGTGACTGGGGTCCCGGCCTACTCCGCCGCTGACCCTTCCTGCGACTAGTCCTCTCCCAAGGGCAGTACTGGATGCTCAGCGGGGATGCTTTGCAGCGCAACACTTGGCATGCGGCCAGGAATTAGCCGCCGCTGCACAGTCTCTCTCCGGGGCAGGTGTTAGGTGCAGCCGGGACAGTATCGCTTCCCACGGACGAAGAGGGGTGCCCAGGAAGGTTGGTGAGAACGGGGGCAGCAGTCCATGGGAGCGCCGGAGCGCAGGGCAGTGGCAGTTACTCACAGAGTCAGGTTTTTCTCCTCCATGCACAACTCTGTACTCTTCCCCGGTCCCGGTCCGTAGTGGCGGCAGCCTTAACCTCTCGTGGGTCGGACCTCTGTCCCATCTCCCCAGGCTCTCTCTCTCTCTCTGCTGTCACGCCCCAGCAACCCGAACTAGAGCTCTGTACCTCTTCTGTGCTCAATCCCGTGCTCTGGCGACTGCACCCCTTTTAGTCCACGAGTGCAAGTGCCGGGTCCCGTCTCTCCCTAGATGTTACTGGCCCCAGCTTGGTTGTGCTGTCTGTTTGGTGTTACATCCAGACAGCTCTGTTCTGCCTCCCTGAAGGCCTGACAGCCTCCCTGAGGGGAGCTGCACACTGTGCGTCGGCTCTGTTTCGTGTCTAAGCTTGTTCTGCCGGGCCAATAGTGTCTCTACTCCTAACTGCCTATGCCCACACCTTTGCAAGTTGTCATGGCTACTTGGGTTTGCTAAGAACTGGCTGAGTCACTTCCTAACTGTGTTTGTAGAAACATTGTTAACCCTTTCCTAGTGACTGCTTCTCCCTGCTGTATGGTGGTGTGAGGTGTGTGTAGAACTTACCAGATTAACATCTTGACCTGCCCAGGGAGGATATAATGATATACCCTGTAGCGACTAGTCTCAGGGGCGCTACATGATCACGGGCAGCCGATGGTTGTCATGGTAGCGACAGGTCATGTGATGACTCCTGTCGCTATCATGACATAGTTCCTGTTAAAGCCGGCAAAGCAGCAGCTGTAATAAGAACGCAGCATTTCTGCTGATCAGAACTGTGCTGCTCTGATCAACAGAAATAAATGAGCGATCAGACTTCTGATCCTTATAGTCCCCTAGTGGGATTAGTAAAATAAAAAAAAGTAAAAAAAAAAGTGGATGTGCGGGTCAGTCTTTTCATATTAGTATTACATTCCCCAAAAAATAAGACCTAGTGCTTTTTCGGGGCAAAAAAAAATATATGACAGTGTAGTGCATTTTTGTAAGAAGGATAGGATTGAAGTATCGAGACTGGGTGGGTTAGCATGTAGTGTTTTTAATGATGGTTTGTTGGTTTTATGTATAAGTTTTAATTTTATTTTGCTTCTTCATAGATTGGTATTTATTTGAATGGTGACTTACCTGTTGAGATTACCGGGCTGGCTGGTATTCGCCCGAGACAACAAATTAGTTGCAGTAGGGGTGGATCCCCTGAAAAAGAAAAATAATAAGAAGAATGTATATGAGGGATTTGGAATCGTGGACATTATGGATCTATTGATGAAAAACATTATAATGATGACATTCTCTGGAATGCATGGATAAGAATGAGATAATGTATAAAAATTGTTATGGTTAATATAGGAAGATAGTATTAACCCCTTCACAACCTAGGATGTACATCCAAAATCATGAAGGGGTAATCACCGCTGGCTGCTGCAGTGAGCCAGTGACGATCCCTGCACATATCTGCCTATTAGAACAGCTGACATGTGTGGCTTACAGGCACAGGTGGATCCACGATACACCCGCGCCTGTTAACCACTTAAATCTCACTGTCAGAATGTGACAGTGCGTTTTAAATCGCTGCAGCAGGAAAAGCGTCTTTCCCCGCCGCCATCGGAGGCCCCGATGTGATCACGGGCAGCCGATGGTTTTCATGGCAGCGACATGTCATGTGATGAATCCCCCGAAAATAAGACCTAGTGCTTTTTTCGGGGAAAATAAAATATAAGACAGTGGTTTTTTTTGTGGAAGTACGGTAGTGCGTTTTTGTAAGAAGGATAAGATTGAAGTATCCAGATTGGGTGGGTTAGCATGTAGTGTTTTTAACCCTAGAATGCGCAACCATAGAAATCAACAATAGAAAACAAATAACCTAGCAGGCCTGTGAGGCCCCAGGTATGCGTTCTAGGGTTAATGATGGTTTGTTGGTTTTATGTATAAGTTTTAATTTTATTTTGCTTCTTCATAGATTGGTATTTATTTGAATGGTGACTTACCTGTCAAGATTACCGGGCTGGCTGGTATTCGCCCGGGACAACAAATTAGTTGTAGTAGGGGTGGATCCCCTGAAAAAGAAAAATAATAAGAATGTATATGAGGGATTTGGAATTGTGGGGATTATAGGTCTATTGATGAAAAATGTTATAATGATGACACTGTCTGGAATACATGGATAAAGGGGGTGTTACACGCAGCGATATCACTGGTGAAAGCACCCGCCCCGTCGTTTGTGCGTCACGGGCAAATTGCTGCCCGTGGCGCACAAAATCGTTAGGAGCCATCACACGGACTTACCTTCCCTGCAACGTTGCTGTTGCCGGCGAACCGTCTCCTTTCTAAGGGGGCGGTTCGTGCGGCATCACAGCGACGTCACTAAGTGGCCGTCCAATAGAAGCAGAGGGGCGGAGAAAAGCGGCCGTAACATCCCGCCCACCTCCTTCCTTCCGCATTGCCGTCAGCTGCAGGTAAGCTGTAGCTAGTCATTCCCGAAGTGTCACACGTATCGATATGTGCTGCCTTGGGAACGACGAACTACCTGCGACCTCTACAATCAACGATGTTTTGAAAAGGAAAGACGTGTCAACGATGGACGATAAGATGAGTATTTTCCATTGTTAACGGTCGTTCCTTGCTGTCACACGCAACGATGTCGCTAAAGATGCCGTATGTGCATCACGGAATCCGTGACCCTGGCGAGATATCGTTAGATACGTCGTTGCGTGTAACGGGGCCTTAAGAATGGGATATTGTAAAAAAATTGTTATGGTTAATATAGCAATATAGTATTAACCCCTTCATAATCTAGGATGTAACGGTACATCCAAAATCATGAAGGGGTGATCACCGCTGGCTGCTGCAGTGAGCCAGTGACGCTCCCTGCACATGTCTGTCGATTAGAACAGCTGACATGCGTGGCTAACAGGCACAGGTGGATCCGCAACACACCCATGCCTGTTAACCACTTAAATCGCGCTGTCAAAATGTGACACTGCATTTTAAATCGCTGCAGCGGGAAACGCGCCTTTCCCCGCCGCCATCGGAGGCCCTGTGATGTGATTGTAGCGTCCACGGGGCCTTAGGTTACTCGTCAGTGGGCCAGTGATTCTTTGGGGTAGCTGTGACTGGCCTGACCCGGTTCCATGACCCCGTCCGCTACATGAAAAAAAACACAAAAACAGCAAACGGACAAGTGTCCAATACAGACGGGGATGGAATGAGGGTGACAAGCCCCTGGGAAGCGTGTCACTGATTGCAGTAGTGACTGGGGTCCCGGCCTCCTCCGCCGCTGACCCTTCCTGCGACTAGTCCTCTCCCAAGGGCAGTACTGGATGCTCAGCGGGGATGCTTTGCAGCGCAACACTTGGTATGCGGCCAGGAATTAGCCGCCGCTGCACAGTCTCTCTCCGGGGCAGGTGTTAGGTGCAGCCGAGACAGTATCGCTTCCCACGGACGGAGCGGGGTGCCCAGGAAGGTTGGTGAGAACGGGGGCGGCAGTCCATGGGAGCGCCGGAGCGCAGGGCAGTGGCAGCTACTCACAGAGTCAGGGTTTTTTCTCCTCCATGCACAACTCTGTACTCTTCCCCGGTCCCGGTCCGTAGTGGCGGCAGCCTTAGCCTCTCGTGGGTCGGACCTCTGTCCCATCTCCCCAGGCTCTCTCTCTCACTCTCTCTGCTGTCACGCCCCAGCAACCCGAACTAGGGCTCTGTACCTCTTCTGTGCTCAGTCCCATGCTCTGGCGACTGCACCCCTTTTAGTCCACGAGTGCAAATGCCGGGTCCCGTCTTTCTCTAGATGTTACTGGCCCCAGCTTGGTTATGCTGTCTATTTGGTGTTACATCCAGACAGCTCTGTTCTGCCTCCCTGAAGGCCTGACAGCCTCCCTGAGGGGAGCTGCACACTGTGCGTCGGCTCTGTTTCGTGTCTAAGCTTGTTCTGCCGGGCCAATAGTGTCTCTACTCCTAACTGCCTATGCCCACACCTTTGCAAGTTGTCATGGCTACTTGGGTTTGCTAAGAACTGGCTGAGTCACTTCCTAACTGTGTTTGTAGAAACATTGTTAACCCTTTCCTAGTGACTGCTTCTCCCTGCTGTATGGTGGTGTGAGGTGTGTGTAGAACTTACCAGATTAACATCTTGACCTGCCCGGGGAGGATATAATGATATACCCTGTAGCGACTAGTCTCAGGGGTGCTACATGATCACGGGCAGCCGATGGTTGTCATGGTAGCGACAGGTCATGTGATGAATCCTGTCGCTATCATGACATAGTTCCTGTTAAAGCCAGCAAAGCAGCAGCTGTAACAAGAACGCAGCATTTCTGCTGATCAGAGATTTGCTGCTCTGATCAACAGAAATGAATGAGCGAATAGACTTCTGATCCTTATAGTCCCCTAGTGGGATTAGTAAAGTAAAATAAAGTAAAAAAAAAGTGGATGGGTGGGTCAGTCTTTTCATATTAGTATTACACTCCCCAAAAAAATAAGACCTAGTACTTTTTTTGGGGCAAAAAATTTTCGTGGAAGTACGGTAGTGCGTTTTTGTAAGAAGGATAAGATTGAAGTATCGGGATTGGGTGGGTTAGCATGTAGTGTTTTTAATGATGGTTTGTTGGTTTTATGTATAAGTTTTAATTTTATTTTGCTTCTTCATAGATTGGTATTTATTTGAATGGTGACTTACCTGTTGAGATTACCGGGCTGGCTGGTATTCGCCCGGGACAACAAATTAGTTGTAGTAGGGGTGGATCCCCTGAAAAAGAAAAAAAATAAGGATGTATATGAGGGATTTGGAATTGTGGGGATTATAGGTCTATTGATGAAAAATGTTGTAATGATGACATTGTCTGGATTACATAGATAAAGGGGGTGTTACACGCAGCAATATTACTGGTGAAAGCACCCGCCCCGCTGTTTGTGCGTCACAGGCAAATTGCTGCCCGTGGCGCACAAAATCGTTAGGAGCCGTCAAACAGACTTACCTTCCCTGCAACGTTGCTGTTGCCGGTGAACCGCCTCCTTTCTAAGGGGGCGGTTCATGCGGCGTCACAGCGACGTCACCTAAGCGGCCGTCCAATAGAAGCGGAGGGGCGGAGATGAGCGGCCGTAACATCCCGCCCACCTCCTTCCTTCCGCATTGCCGTCAGCCGCAGGTAAGCTGTAGTTCGTCGTTCCCGAGGTGTCACACGTATCGATATGTGCTGCCTTGGGAACGACGAACTACCTGCGACCTCTACAATCAACGATGTTTTGAAAAGGAAAGACGTGTCAACGATGGACGATAAGGTGAGTATTTTCCATCGTTAACGGTCGTTCCCTTCCTGTCACACGCAACGACGTCGCTAACGATGCCGGATGTGCATCACGGAATCCGTGACCCTGGCGATATATCGTTAGATACATCGTTGCGTGTAACGGGGCCTTAAGAATGGGATATTGTATAAAAATTGTTATGGTTAATATAGCAATATAGTATTAACCCCTTCATAACCTAGGATGTAACGGTACATCCAAAATCATGAAGGGGGTGATCACCGCTGGCTGCTGCAGTGAGCCAGTGGCGATCCCTGCACATGTCTGCTGATTAGAACAGCTGACATGTGTGGCTTACAGGCACAGGTGGATCCGCGATCCACCCACGCCTGTTAACCACTTAAATCGCACTGTCAAAATGTGACAGTGCGTTTTAAATCGTTGCAGTGAGAAACGCGCATTTCACCGCCGCCATCGGAGGACCATGATGTGATCACCGGCAGCTAAAGACTGTCATGGTAGCGACAGGTCACGTGATGAATCCTGTCGCTATTATGTCATAGTTCCTCTTAAAGCCGGAAAAGCAGCAGCTGTAACAACAACGCAGCATTTATGCTGATCAGAGCTGTGCTGCTTTGATCAACAGAAATGAATGAGCGATCAGACTTCTGATCCTTATAGTCCCCTAGTGGGATTACTAAAATAAAAATAGTAAAAAAAAGAGGATGGGAGGGTCAGTCTTTTCATATTAGTATTACACTCCCCGAAAATAAGATCTAGTGCTTTTTTCGGGGCAAATAAAATATAAGACAGTGTCTTTTTTTCGTGGAAGTACGGTAGTGCGTTTTTGTAAGAAGGATAAGATTGAAGTATCGAGATTGGGTGGGTTAGCATGTAGTGTTTTTTTTTTTTAAACTCGTTTTATTGAAGGTTAAGTAAGACATTACATTATAGGATAAGTCAGCAATTTGTACTTTACAAGTATACACGTATACTGTTTGATAAGCAGGGTAATAAAGCAACAACAATTAAATCAACAACTATTACTTTCAATCTGGCCTTAGCACATTAATCATTGCAGAGGTGTCAGTTCTCGAAAGATATCCATTCTGGGGCAAAAAGCCCACACCAATAAGAGAAGCGCAACCCAGATTACAGAGGTCTCGTAATATCCCCAATACATTATATCATAAACCACGTATTTCTCCTTTCCACCCGTCGGAGTACCATTAGTTACTATCACGCCAGTACCGACTGTAGGCTATCAGCTAGGGAGCCGGGTGATCCTCCGGTCAAGGGCGAGCCCATCCATCTACCCCATATTTTGTCGAATTTATTTAAAGAACCTCTTATCTTATAAACATAGTGTTCTGACGGAATTATAGCATTTACCAATGCAATCCATGAGGCTCTAGTTGGAGGGTGGATGCCCATCCAATTTAGTATAATGCCCTTCCGGGCCAAAAATAATACCTTTTTTATTAGCAAGTTTTTACTTTGGGACCAGGAGCGTACATCCACCACCCCAAATAGACACAGAATTGGGCACAGAGCAACTCCTTTCTGAAGTATGGTGGACAGAGTCGTTACAACCTCACTCCAATAGGAGAAAATGACCCGGCAATCCCATATCATGTGCCAGAAATCAGCACCGTCTCTCCCGCATCTTGGACAACCCACCCCCACCAGATTATTCACCTTTTTCATCTTGTTCAGTCTCTGAGGAGTCATATAACTTTGGTGTATTATGTATAACTGAATCAGTCTATTATTGACTGCAGGAGAGACTAGCGTGTGGGATTCGACAATGTCGTCCCACACTACATCATCAATTTCAGGGATCCTGACACTCCACCTCTCCCGGACAGAAAGAGGACTGTTCATGGCCTTGGCCCGGATAAGGGAGGAGTACAATTTGGAAATGAGGCCTCCAGGGCCCTGTGATCTGATAATTCCAATGACTGGAAAGGAAGAGAATCTAATCCCACGACCAGAGAACTGAGCCCGAAAGGCGTGCCTAATCTGGAGATACTGAAACCCATGAGATTCTGGCAAATCAAATTCTGCACGCAGTTGCGCAAAGGGGCGGAGATCACCATCCCGGACCAGTGATCCCAGGGAGACTATTCCTCGATTCCTCCATTCGCCAAACCCCGGCAGCCCACAAAAGTGTGGAAGGTCCAGGTTATCCCATAGGGGTATCTCAGTTGGCATATCATGGAAACCAAAAATGGTTTTAGCCTCTTTCCAGACCCTGGCCCCCAGTTTGTGTATTGGGAGGACCCAACCCTCAGGAGCCCTCTTGTGGTCCGTCAACAATGGCCATAGGAGATCCATACCTGTGAGCTCTGCCAGAAGACCCTCCGGAGAACCCCTCACCCCAGGAAGTGTCCATTGTCCCAAATATTTCAATTGTCCGGCCAGATAGTATATGTACAGATCAGGAAGGGCCATACCCCCCATGTCCCTGGGTCTCTGTAATTTGGCCAATTGGACCCTTGATCTGGAAGGACCCCAGACAAAGGTGATCATTAAAGATTCCAGGGACCGAAAGAAAGAGCGAGGAATCTGTACGAATACATGTTGGGTTATGTAAAGACACTTTGGTTGCACTATCATTTTAAGGAGATTAATTCTTCCCGCCACTGAGAGCGGGAGTTGGCTCCATCTATTAAATTTCTCCCCGAGGTGTGATAATAAGGGGGCAATATTTCTTGCTATCATCTCCGAAGGGTTTCCCGTCAATATAATCCCCAGGTATTTAAAATGATCCACCACTGGAACTCTACATATGTGGGTGTTCATCATTTCCTTCCTGTCCCGAGATAGGAAGAGGAGGTACGATTTTGACCAATTTATTGACAGGCCCGAGAACTCCCCAAATCGGTCAATTAACTCTACGGCTCTAGGAATGGAGGAATCCGGGTCAGAAGCAAACAATAACAGGTCGTCTGCATACAGAGACAAACGTTCATCTCCCTTACGATGTCTCACTCCCCGGTAGATTGGGTCCGTCCGAATGCGCACTGCCAACGGTTCCATGGCAAGGGCGAACAGAAGAGGGGATAGAGGACACCCCTGCCTGGTTCCCCTCCCCAAAGGGAAAGTTTCCGATACTCCGCCTCCCACCTGAATGTTAGCCGTTGGAGCTTTATATATAATCTCAATCCATCTAATAAAATCGTTGCCGAAACCAAATGCCCGCAGTACCTCCAGCAGGTATGGCCATTCTATAGAGTCAAAGGCCTTGGCCGCATCCAGGGAGACCAAAGCCCAATCCTCCTCTAACTTGGTGCCCATCTGTAGAATCACCTGTGCCCTCCTCAGATTATCCGAGGTACTTCTACCCGGAATGAATCCAGACTGATCCTCATGTATTATGGAGGAGATCACTTTATTGAGTCTAGTTGCTAGAATTTTAGTAAGAATTTTGTAATCAGAGTTCAACAGAGAGATCGGTCTGTATGAGCCACAATCCAATGGATCCTTATCTGGTTTCAATAGTAGCACGATGGTTGCCTCATAGAAGGAATCAGGTAACCGTCCCCTGCGGAACGAAGCCTCAGCCGTCTCCAGGAGAGCTGGAGCCAGCTCCCCCCTATACTTGTCAAATATTTCAATCGGGAGTCCATCTGGGCCAGACGCCTTACCCCTATTGAGGGCTCCCATCGCCTCCACCATCTCTTCCATGCTAATGGGCTCATCCAAGGCCGACCTCTGGGCCAAAGTCAGTCTGGGAAACTCCAGATCCCGCAAGTATTCAGCGATCTCCTCCCTTGACACAGTCAGCCTGGACTCATATAGGTTCCTATAGAAGTCCAGAAACACCTTCAGAATGCCAGTGACGGAGGTGATTGAATCGCCACCGGAGTCTCTGATCTTAAGGACCGCAGGTGAGCTAGTGGATTGGCGCACCAGGAACGCAAGTAAACTACTAGATTGGTTCCCTTGCTCAAAATATCTCTGGTTCATGAAGAAGACATGTCTCTTAGCCTTATCTTGCAGGAACAAAAGATATTTCCTCCCAGCCTGTAGCCACTGGAATCTGTTTCCTTCAGAAGGGTCTGAGGTAAATCTATGTTCAAGCACTCTATTTTGAGTGGCCAATTCCTCCTCCTCTCTGGCCGCCTGTTTCTTGACATAAGAGATAGAGGAGTGACAGCAACCCCTCAAATACGCCTTAAGCGCGTCCCAATAGGCCGAGTGATTCTCTTCCACGGAGTTCGTCTCGGTGTATGCCCTGAGCTGATCAGGAATCCTGTCATTGGTACCAAAGAGTGACAGCCACCAAGGGTTAATCTTCCGTGACACTTTACGAGATTTACAACCCTCCCACTTAATGCTGACAAATACCGGAGAGTGGTCTGATACTGATCTGGGTAGATGACACACCGATTGTATATGGGCACAGACTCTTTCATTTCCACAGATGTAATCAATTCTAGACAATGAGTTTTTCCCTGGGGTATAACATGTGTATTCTCTCAGTACTGGGTTAAAAAAACGCCACATGTCGCACCACCCCACCTCCTGGAGGAATGCACTCAATCTAGTTTGCATCGTAGGGGAGATCGGGACCTGTCGGGTGTTGAATCTATCCAGCCCTGTGTTACTAATGAAATTGAAGTCCCCCATGCAGAGCACCAAGGCTTGTGGGAATTGTGAGGCAAACTTAGCCGCTTCATACAAAATTGAGATTCCCATCGCAGGGGAGATGTATATAGCTAAGATCACTATCATGATCCCATCGATGTGAGCCTGGATAAACACATACCTCCCATCATTATCCTTTATAATCTTACCCGGGTCCCACCGCAATGCTTTATGGACTAGTACCGATACTCCCCTCGAATATGAGGAATGAACAGAGTGAGCTGACCATTGAACCCAAGGCTTCTGAAGCACTCTCGTGGTTTCCAACAACAAATGGGTCTCTTGTAAACATACAATCTGAGCTTTGGATTTTTTGATATGTGCGAATACTGCCGCCCGTTTCCTGGATGTGCCCAGTCCCCTAACATTCCATGTCATCAAGCTTAAAGCCATTGAAATGTATCTCTTACTGAATTAATAGGGAAATGTCAAAAACTTAACCCACAGTAGAACTTGGGCAAACGTACCCTTAAATACAAACTATCGGTTGCAAACACACAGCCGAAAGAACTGATCCAGTAGTGTGACCAGGAGAGGGTGTCCCTAGTAACGACCAGGGTGAACCAACGTGGCTAGATGGTGTACTTGGTACGGGGGTGTCCTCGAAACAAGGACTTAAGCTTCTCCTGCAGTCCAACGTATTGAATTACCCTGCAACATAGCCTATTAATCGTACTTGGGTAAGAGAACCCAAAGCGAATGGGCATAGAAATATGGGAAGAAGAAAGAGAAGAGAGAGAGGAAAAAAAAAAAAAAAGGGGGGGGGTGGAATGGAGGAGTGAAAGGTGGGCGGGGAAGGGGTGAGGAAGAGAGAAAGGGGGCAAGGGAAGAGAAGAGAGAGAAGAGAACTTAAGATGGGCGGAAAAAGAGAGAGTGTGAGGAGGAGGAAATATAGAAATATAAGAAGAAGAGAGGTAACGGATGGCATTCTGGGTGGAAATTGGGGAAGAGAGAGGAAGGTTGAAGAGGGAAGCTGGAGAGAATAGGAGTGTGCTGCTCACTGAGCAGCAGCTTGCTGGGTCAGATGTGAGGGAGGATCGTAGTAGGGAGCGGCAGGATGGTGAGGTAGGTAGCTGGGTGACAGTTAGAAAGGGGGGTAAAGGGAAAAGTGCTAGGGAGGCTAGTCCTGAACTGACACACCCCAATAGGTTTGCAAACTTGGCAGATGAGGGGGATGTCATTACAGGGGTAGCATTGCTGCAGCAAGGCATGACCTCTGAACGCCAGAGGAGTGTCTGCTCCAGTAAGGGGGGGAATAGGAGTGCAGGGCAGGCAAGACAGGTACTGGTAGTGGGGGACTCAATTATTAGGGGGACAGATAGGGCAATCTGTCACAAAGACAGGGATCGCCGAACAGTGTGTTGTCTTCCTGGCGCTCGAGTTCGGCACATCGCTGATCGGGTTGACAGATTACTGGGAGGGGCTGGGGAGGACCCAGCGGTCATTGTACATATTGGCACAAATGACAAAGTTAGAGGTAGGTGGAAGGTCCTTAAAGATGATTTCAGGGAATTAGGTTGTAAGCTTAAAGCATGGACCTCAAAGGTGGTATTTTCGGAAATACTACCTGTGCCACGAGCCACACCAGAGAGGCAAAGAGAGATCAGGGAGGTTAACAGGTGGCTCAAGAATTGGTGTAGGAAAGAGGGTTTTGGGTTCCTGG
Organism: Anomaloglossus baeobatrachus; assembly: GCF_048569485.1. Lineage (NCBI taxonomy): Eukaryota > Metazoa > Chordata > Amphibia > Anura > Aromobatidae > Anomaloglossus > Anomaloglossus baeobatrachus. The sequence continues at coordinate 161,491 of NW_027444022.1, read as the reverse complement.
AGAATTGGGCCGACTTTTCAGTTGGCTACAGATTCTATGCTAGGGATGGGCTGCATCTTAATGGGGAGGGTGCAGCTCTGCTGGGGCAGAAAATGGCTAGAAGGTTGGAGGAGTGTTTAAACTAGGAATGGGGGGCGAGGGTATTCACTTTATAGAAGGGGAATGTAGTGCAGATAGTGACCAGGGCACAAGTAATGAAATTGGGGGTGGTACGGGGGGAAGGGTTAGGACAGTCAATACAGTAAGCAGGAATATAGGTACAGAGTCATACGTAACGTGCATGTACACTAATGCCCGAAGCCTCACAAATAAGGTGGAGGAATTAGAATTAATATTGTTGGAAGAAAATTATGATATAGTGGGGATATCAGAGACATGGCTGGATGAGAGCTATGACTGGGCTGTTAATTTACAGGGTTATAGCCTATTCAGGAATGACCGTACAAATAAGCGAGGGGGAGGTGTGTGTCTATATGTAAAATCATCCTTAAAACCCATCCTGCGTGACAACATATGTGAGGGTACAGAGAATGTAGAGTCCCTATGGGTGGAGATAAGGGGGGGGAAAGTGAATAATAAAATACTGATAGGGGTGTGTTATAAGACGCCGAATATTATGGAAGAGGTAGAGAATCTCCTCATAAAGCAAATTGATAAAGCAGCGAGTCTCGGAGAGGTAATTATTATGGGGGACTTTAACTATCCTGATATAAATTGGGGAACAGAAACTTGCAGTTCCAGCAAAGGAAATAGATTTTTGATAACAATGAAAGATAATTACCTTTCACAAATGGTACAGGACCCCACAAGAGGGGGAGCACTACTAGACCTTGTACTAACCAATAGGCCAGACCGCATATCAAATATACAAGTTGGGGGTTACTTGGGGAATAGTGATCACAAAATAATAAGTTTTCATGTATTCTTTAGTAAGATGTATAGTAGAGGGGCTACAAGGACACTAAAATTCAGGAAAGCAAATTTTAAACGGTTGAGAGATGATCTTAGTGCAATAAACTGGGATGATGTACTAAGTAATAAAAGTACACAAAGCAAATGGGAGACTTTTATGAGCATCCTGAATAGGGCTTGTGCAGAAAATATACCCTATGGGAACAAACATGCTAGAAATAGGAGGAAACCCCTATGGCTAAATAGAGCTGTAAGGGAAGCAATAAAAGAAAAACAGAAAGCCTTAAAAGAATTAAAGAGGGTAGGTAGTGATGAGGCATTATATAATTATAGAAAATTAAATAAAATATGTAAAAAGCAAATTAAGTTAGCTAAGTTTGAGACAGAGAGACTCATTGCGAGAGAAAGTAAAAATAATCCTAAAATATTCTTTAACTACATAAACAGTAAAAAACTGAAAAGCGATAGTGTTGGCCCCCTTAAAAATAGTCTTGGTGAAATGGTGGAAGGGGATGAGGGTAAAGCCAACCTGCTGAATGACTTTTTTTCTACGGTTTTTATACAAGAAAATGCCATGGCAGATGACATGACCAGTGATGCCATAAATTCACCCTTGAATATTACCTGCTTAACCCAGCAGGAAGTACGCCGCCGCCTCGAAATCACTAAGGTTGACAAATCTCCGGGCCCGGATGGCATACACCCCAGAGTACTACAGGAATTGAGTTCTGTGATAGATAGACCATTATTTTTAATCTTCTCAGATTCCTTAATAACAGGGTCGGTACCGCAGGACTGGCGCATAGCAAATGTGGTGCCAATATTCAAAAAGGGGACAAAAACTGAGCCGGGAAATTATAGGCCGGTAAGTTTAACCTCTACGGTTGGTAAAATCCTTGAGGGTTTCTTGAGAGATGCTATACTGGAGTATCTCAAGAAAAATAACCTTATGACAGAGTATCAACATGGGTTTATGAGGGATCGATCCTGTCAAACTAATTTGATCAGCTTCTATGAAGAGGTAAGTTCAAGCCTGGACCAGGGAAATGCAGTGGATGTTGTGTATATGGACTTTTCAAAAGCTTTTGATACGGTGCCACACAAAAGGTTGGTACATAAAATGAGAATAATGGGGATAGGGGAAAATATGTGTAACTGGGTTAAAAACTGGCTCAGTGATAGGAAACAAAGGGTGGTTATTAATGGTACGTACTCGGACTGGGTCTCAGTTCATAGTGGGGTACCACAGGGGTCAGTATTGGGCCCGCTTCTTTTCAACATATTTATAAATGACCTTGTTGGGGGCATGCGGAGTAGAATTTCAATATTTGCAGATGATACTAAACTCTGCAGGGTAATCAATACAGAGGAGGATAATTTTATATTACAGGGAGATTTATGTAAATTGGAGGATTGGGCTGAGAAGTGGCAATTGAAGTTTAATGTAGATAAATGTAAGGTCATGCACTTGGGTAGAGGAAATAACATTTATGATTATGTACTTAATTGTAGAACACTGGGTAAAACAGACACAGAAAAAGACTTGGGTGTATGGGTGGATGGTAAACTTCACTTTAGTGGACAGTGTCAGGCAGCTGCTGCCAGGGCTAATAAAATAATGGGATGTATTAAAAGAGGTATAAGTGTTCATGAAAAAAATATAGTTCTACCTCTGTACAAGTCACTAGTGCGACCGCACTTAGAATACTGTGTACAATTCTGGTCACCGATATATAAGAAGGACATAGCTGAACTGGAGAGGGTGCAAAGAAGAGCGACCAAGATTATTAGAGGAATGGGGGGGCTGCAATACGAAGACAGGTTATTAAACTTGGGGTTATTTAGTCTGGAAAAACGAAGGCTTAGGGGAGATCTAATCACAATGTATAAATATATGAGGGGACAGTACAGAGACCTTTCCAAAGATCTATTTACACCTAGGCCTGCGACTGGAACACGGGGGCATCCGCTACGTCTTGAGGAAAGAAGGTTTAATCATAATCACAGACGAGGATTCTTTACTGTACGAGCAGTGAGACTATGGAACTCTCTGCCGCATGATGTTGTAATGAGTGATTCACTACTAACATTTAAGCAGAGCCTGGATGCCTTTCTTGAAAAATTTAATATAACCAGTTATGTATATTAGATTTTATGACAGGGTATTGATCCAGGGAACTAGTCTGATTGCCGGATGTGGAGTCAGGAAGGAAATTTTTATCCCCATTGGAACTTGTTTGCCACATTGGGGTTTTTTGCCTTCCTCTGGATCAACATGTTAGGCTACGGGTTGAACTAGATGGACTTAGAGTCTCCCTTCAACCTTAAAAACTATGATACTATGATACTATGAAAAGAAGACTTAGAGGTAGATAGGGAATGGGATAGCAAGGATGGGTATGAGGATGAGATAAAAGGGGCTGAGGGATTAAACAAGTAAGTGAGACTGAGAGGGGGGAAGAAGAGATAGGAATATAAAGGAAATGGGAGGAGAATTTGCAGGCAATCCCAAATTATAAGTGATTATCATGTATGGTGACCTTAAAAAACCTTAATATAGCTCTAAAGACAAAATTCAGCATCCTGAACTTAAGTGCGTTGCCAAATACTGCAAACCCGGAGTGAAGTCCCATTTTGGATCGCAAGATGCAGGATAATTCAAGATCGCATGATGGTGATCATGGCACCGCAGCAGCGTTCTGGCACATGTCCCGCCTGAAGTCAGTTCAGTCCGGTCCCACCAGCGACGAGTATTCCAGAACTCAAACAGGACTTAGTAATGATCGCAGTGAGCTCAGGTCCCGACACACTCAGAGGCGCAACCTCCAGCTGCCCAGCCTCGAGGGGGGGCCAACCTGGAGACCGGCACAATGGAAGGCCAATAATAAACACATCCAGTAACTCACATGCTTCCGGGGGTCGCAAGCGCACCAGCGCATCCTGATGGAATCGTCAATTTCTCAACAAACTGGAACCAAAAGAGCAGGACGCGGACGCAACTGCGACCCCGAGCACCGCTCCACTCGTATGGCAGGGGAGATGAAGGAAACAAAAATATTTCGCGCCTTCAATATCAAAGGACGCCGAATATCTGCATAGGATGATCCTACAACTATCGCAACAGCGATTTCAGACGTCCCAGGAAAAAGAATCGTATCACCGACCTCACTCCAAAGGAGATGAAATAAACAAATCAGAACCGCGACGCCATCACAACAGCGATCCTCCCGGCGTCGCTCATGGCTGTAACGCATCAGCGCTTCCTCTTCAGCATGTTGATCCAATCATCCGCCTCCGCAGGAGAAGTAAAGAACAAGGATCGCTCTTGATGAACCACTCTGAGACGAGCCGGGAAGATCATGGAGTAAGCAATTTGGTGATCTCTAAGGCGTTTTTTCACCTGAATGAAGGATGCCCTCGTTTTCTGGAGAGACGCAGAGAAGTCAGGGAAAATCAGTATGGGAGCATTATTATGTAGGATCGGGCCTTTGCGTCGCGCCGCACCAAGGATCGCATCTCTATCCCTGCTGCTCAACAGTCGGGCCAGGAGAGGTCTAGGCTGCGCTCCCGGGGGAGGAGGTCTGGCCGGTACCCGGTGGGCTCTTTCTATAGCGAATGCCGCTGACAGCATCGCATCAGGGAAAGTTTCAGAGAGCCATGTTTCCATGAACTTACATGGGTCGCTCCCTTCTGCCCTCTCCGGCATCCCCAGAATTCTTAAATTATTGCGACGCAGGCGGTTTTCCAGATCGTCAGCCCTTTGCGCACAGTTGTTTGCCGCGCTTTCCAAAGAGGACAATCTGCCCGGCGTCGCTCTTGCGTCGTCTTCCAGCGTGGAGATCCGCTGCTCCGTCTCCTTTACCCGCTCTCTCAGATTTTGCAGGTCCACCCGGAGGAGTCCCACATCGATCTTAACCTCCTCGATTTTGCCCGTCAGCGACACTTTTGAATCCTGGATCGCCGCAAGTAATTGCGAAGTAACTTGCTGCAAGGTTAGCTCCTGCGATTCTTTGGATCCGGCCTCCATGCTCTCCTCCTCCTCCGCCTCACTGGATTCCCGCTCCGACTGCTTGCCGACGCCATCTTGCTGGGAGTCCCGGGCAAACTTCTTCAGCTTTTCAGCCGCCGCTGCGCTGCGACCTCTGCTCATGGTACCGATCAGAATGCTCACCGCACCACAGGTAATCCGGAGGTGTATTTAGGCACCAATTTCGGCAGGATTAATAGTATTTATCAGCGTTGGACTGCGGAGCTGCTCTCAGATGCGACCGCTCATGCTGCCTGCTGGCCACGCCCCCCCAGCATGTAGTGTTTTTAATGATGGTTTGTTGGTTTTATGTATAAGTTTTAATTTTATTTTGCTTCTTCATAGATTGGTATTTATTTGAATGGTGACTTACCTGTTGAGATTACCGGGCTGGCTGGTATTCGCCCAGGACAACAAACTAGTTGTAGTAGGGGTGGATCCCCTGAAAAAGAAAAATAATAAGAATGTACATGAGGGATTTGGAATTGTGGGGATTATGGGTCTATTGATGAAAAATGTTATAATGATGACATTGTCTGGAAAACATGGATAAGAATGAGATAATGTATAAAAATTGTTATGGTTAATATAGCAATATAGTATTAACCCCTTCATAACCTAGGATGTAACGGTACATCCAAAATCATGAAGGGGTGATCACCGCTGGCTGCTGCAGTGAGCCACTGGCGATCCCTGCACATGTCTGCTGATTAGAACAGCTGACATGTGTGGCTTACAGGCACAGGTGGATCCGCGATCCACCCACGCCTGTTAACCACTTAAATCGCACTGTCAAAATGTGACAGTGCGTTTTAAATCGTTGCAGCGAGAAACGCGCATTTCCCCGCCGCCATCGGAGGCCCATGATGTGATCACCGGCAGCTGAAGGCTGTCATGGTAGCGACAGGTCATGTGATGAATCCTGTCGTTATTATGTCATAGTTCCTCTTAAAGCCGGAAAAGCAGCAGCTGTAACAACAACGCAGCATTTATGCTGATCAGAGCTGTGCTGCTTTGATCAACAGAAATGAATGAGCGAATAGACTTCTGATCCTTATAGTCCCCTAGTGGGATTATTAAAATAAAAAAAGTAAAAAAAAAGAGGATGGGAGGGTCAGTCTTTTCATATTAGTATTACACTCTCCGAAAATAAGACCTAGTGCTTTTTTCGGGGCAAATAAAATATAAGACAGTGTCTTTTTTTCGTGGAAGCACGGTAGTGCGTTTTTGTAAGAAGGATAAGATTGAAGTATCGAGACTGGGTGGGTTAGCATGTAGTGTTTTTAATGATGGTTTGTTGGTTTTATGTATAAGTTTTAATTTTATTTTGCTTCTTTATAGATTGGTATTTATTTGAATGGTGACTTACCTGTTGAGATTATCGGGCTGGCTGGTATTCGGCCGGGACAACAAATTAGTTGCAGTAGGGGTGGATCCCCTGAAAAAAGTAGATTTTGGGTACTCACCGTAAAATCTCTTTCTTGGAGCCTTCATTGGGGGACACAGGAAACCATGGGTGTATGCTGCTGGGACTAGGAGGTGACACTATGCAAATAAGAAAGATGGCTCCTCCCCCGCAGTATACACCCACTGACTGGAGCTGAGGAGATCAGTTTGTGTAAAAGCAGTACGAGGAGAAGCTTGAAATCTATAACATTCCGGATCCATTGAAGTCTTAGAAAAGGGCGGGTGCTGTGCCCCCCAATGAAGGCTCCAAGAAAGAGATTTTACGGTGAGTACCCAAAATCTACTTTTCTTTATCGCTTCATTGGGGGACACATGAAACCATGGGACGTCCTAAAGCAGTCCCCAAGGGTGGGAAGAGAAAAACCCGAAAACAGGGTTAGCAGAGACAAGATTCCTTGACCGGAACCTGGTCCTAGACCCCGTAAGGAAACGCTACCCGGCCAGGGGTCGAAGTATAGGAGAAAAGTTAGAGTACTAGGGAGTACTAAGAACTAGTGTAAAATGCGTGTGCTAGGGAATAGGATGATCAGGGAGACACTACATCCTTTGTGGTCTGTACCTAAGAAGGCTAAGGATCTAAGGCGACTGACAGCAATAGGTCGGGCTAAGAGAGAAAGAACTCGACAGACCCTGGTACTACGTTTGAGACTGTCAGAATGAGCGAAAAACTAGGGCACCTGGTAGAGGTAGGAGCCAGAAAGTGGAGGCCAAAGGAGCCTTGGCCCCTTATAGCCGCAGAATGACTAAAAGGGAAAACGACTGCCTAAAAGGTTGCAAGGGAGTCGGGATACTCGAGAAGCGTGTAAGGGAATTCCGCCATAGGGACACTTGACCCGTTGGTTCCACAGCACCCGAGGGGTGATGTGACCCTAGTGGAAGAAACAGCCTGCGGGCGAGAAAATAATACGGGAGATAATTCTCCTGTGTATGGAAGGGGTACAGAGAACCTGTGAGGTCTAGAGAAAAATGACAAGGTTAAGGAGTCAAAGGAATTCCCAGGACCGATTTCCGCTGTGACGTGGCCGACAGGAGAAGGGAATCCGAGCATCTACAGTAACGTGACTGGGAGAAACTCGAACTCTGTAGTCGGGTACTGGGTAATCATTGCAGTGAATCATGGGGAGGAGAACCCCCATGGGGGTGGACTCCTGAGAAAGACAAAAAGGAACAAGACCTGGGATGTATGACCTGGAGTGGGAGAAGGAAGGCCCTTTCGAGGGGGACCTCAAGAAGGGCTCGGACTAAGTCGTTGGCTTAAGCGCTAGCCGACCAGGGGAGGGACGCCTATTCCTGGAAGTTGGCGAGGAAGATGGGAGAATGACGGGAGAAAGAATAAAACATTCTTAATATTATTCTAAAACGCGTCATCACGTCATAACTAGAAGTGATGACGAGTGGAAGGAAATGAGCGAGAATATGTGAGTCCAAATGGTCTGGCAGGAACTCTGCTTGAAAAGTGCAGGGATGCACAAGCGGCTAAGACCAAGCGGTGGAAAGCGGACATGGAATCTGGTATGGCGGAGACTACAGAGAGATCTAGCTTATCTCCAAGAGCCATCTAGAATGGTTACGAGGGAAGTGAGGCAGACCCGGGACAGAGGAAAAGAAGACCCCTCTTGGCCTGAAACTGAAGCAGGTCATGTCTAGGTGTTGGCGAAGACCACTCGCTGTAGTGTCGAGTGTTCGGGTGGAAACACCCAGTGGCCTGAGTAATCAGGGCTCCCTGGAGGATTCTGTTGCGGAAAGAGGACAGAAGACAAACATTGGAACCTACAATCTGTCCAGAAGAGTGAGCCCAATGACTGGGCCATCAGGATACTAGAAGTCCCTTGGGGAGACTGGTCCTCCGTGGAATCGATGATTGGACGCTCCTGTGTCTGGTTCTTAACTTCATCTGTTGACTGAGAAGGGACTGAGGAATCTGATCTCTATCTGAAAGAGAGAGAATGTAAATAACGGCCTATGGATTTGGATATGTACAGTACCTGGCCGGAACCCTAGTGGAGGGCGCAGCCAAGGCTGGTCTAAGCCAAAAAATAGGCGGATACCAAAAAATACTATGAACCACCCGAGGAGGGTGGCAGGAAGTAAAAACGGACAACATACTGGTTAGCCGACAGAGTTGTACCCTGCTTACCTCATTTGGAAACCAAAATGACTGCTGTTTTAAGAAAACGACGGAGCCAACGTACGGTCAAGGGAGAAGAAGCATTACCTTGTGGTTACCTTACATGCATGTGCGAGGTAGGAGAAGGTCTCGAGTCACTGGGAAGCGACCAAAAGAGAGCTGCTGCTGAGCCGCGTCATGGGGTCCGTGCTTGCTGCCGGGGTGAAGCACACGACTCTCCGGTTAAATGGTCGCGTGTAGCCTTACCTCAAGGTTACTCCAGACGTATGGATGCAGATCACTGGGAAGTGAGTAAATAGCTGGTGCAGGAAGGAAGGACAATGAACTGGTCCAAAGGACCCTGGCTTACCGCCTGGTCACCTGACTGGATGGTTTGAAGTAAGAGAGAGTCCTGGGTCACTGGGAAGCAACCTATTGACAGTTGCAACCGTGGCGCATCATGGGGTCCCTACAGAACCCAGTCCTCGCTTCAGTCGGAGATGAGGGAGATAGCTGACCCACTAGGTGACTTCAGTCTGTTCGACTCTCTGGGTCGAGAGTAGTGAACACATACCTGTTACGGTAACCAGCCTCTGGTGTGGATAAACGCTAGCCCCTTGGGTAGCGGGCAGGATCATCGATCAGGAGTACTGGCACTGAATGTGACAGCTGCTCCCGTGCCGCCTCATGGGACGGAGATGGATGGAGTGCTCGCCTCGGTCAGAGATGAGCGGAAAAGCTGAACAAAGCACTTAAGCCAGTTGCTGTATCTGGCCTCTGGTTCGGAGAAGTGCTGGCCCAAAGGCTAGTGGGCAGGCTCATCAAATCACTGTCACGCTGTAGTATACAGGTGCATATAGAAACGCTGGCACACAAAATAGAGGTCACATGCAAGAAAACACTAGCACACCGCATGGTGGGTAGGTGCGTAAAGATACACTGGAGAGTGAATGCTGACGCGGCTCATCAAATCCTTGTCACGCTGTAGTATACAGGTGCGTATAGCCAACAGGTACACGAGGTAGGGGGCCCATTCAAGAAACACTAACACACCGGATGGTGGGTAGGTACATAGAGACACTCTGGATAGAGGGTACTGGCACCCTGGAAGGTGGACCGACATATAGAGACATTGGCACACAAGCAAGTGGACAGATTTGTGGTACTGTCAATCTGGATGCTGGACTTGATGGTCTATATACAAAAAAATTCTTTTGTCTGCAGAAACAGAGAGGTGCGATTAGAGACCTGACCCCCCAAACCGTGGGTAGGTTCACACAACACTGGTACGGTGGTGTAAACAGGTGCGTAAAGAAACACTGGCGCACTGAATAGTGAGGCGGCTCGAGAGGACACTGGAACACCAGAGTAAACAAATGCGCGTCATAACGCCGGCCCACTGAATAGCGGGCAGGATCCCAAAGGCACCTGTGTATTGGGGCAGACAGGCATGGCACAGACACTGGCACCTGGGTATTGGGGTACACAGACGCTGGCACACTGGATAGTGGACAGGGACAGGAAAGCGCTGGCGCGGAGATGTAGGCCAGTGCGTAGAGACGCTGACCCACTGGATAGTGGACAAGCGGGAGGAAAACGCTGGCACACAGAAGACACTGGCACACAGGTGAAGGCCACGGGCACACTGGTGTAGACCATTGCAAGCGAAACACTGGCACACTGGGTAGTGGACAGACACATGGTACCACTGGCACACTGTATAGTAGACAGGTAAATGGAGACACTGGCACACTGGATAGTGAACAGGCTGAGGTTGAAAACAGTGGACGGGTCAATGACCCTGTAATAGGCGGGTATATGACAGCAGATAGGACATGAGGAACATTAACCCACCAATAGTGACCCTACGTGAGGAACACTGACACACTAGGTAGTGGAAACAGGAACATAGGCAGGAGCACAAGAAACACAGACGGTGGAAGTGGATAGGACCACAGTACGCTGGAATACCCCTGGAAATGGAGTGCGTGTAGGAGATTGACATCTCGCACCTGTAGAAGGGTGAGGGGGGGCTGTTAATATTCCCGGACTGAAGTCGCTCTATAACCCTGCGCTGTGTGTTAGAGGGGGGACAGCTCACTGCAAGTGAACTGCACCAGGAATCCGGGGTAGGTGCTCCTGGAGTAATAACAGGAGAGCCGGTTTTGCGGTAAGCTTAAGGTCTTTTTTTTTTTTTTGCAGTCTTGCAGAGACCGGGAGTCTGAGGCGAGTGGTGCTGGGCAGCCTGGAGCGGTGACTGCGGGGGCCCTGGGTCGCACTGGCTGTCTGCGGGGGGGCGCTGAAGCTGCGGTGGTGGGGTTAGTTACCGAGCCGGGAGGCTGGAAGTGCGGGCAGGAGCGACGTTCCCCGGGAGTCTCGGCGCCGGGAAGTGACGTCAGGCGCCAGGAAAGAGGGGGGCGGCGGTTGCACAGGGGAGCCAGAAGAATTTGAAAAGCCCGCGCGCGCGGGCTGAATTCCCGGCTGGGGGCGTGGCCAGGCGAGCGCGCGAACGCAGAGGGCCGCAATGAAGCCGGCTGCAACATTTTTAAAGGTATCCCCCAGAGGAGACGGCGGGCCGGAGGAGACGGCGAGCCGGAGGAGACGCCGGGCCGGAGGAGACGCCGGGCCGCAGGAGACGCCGGGCCGCAAGGAGCCGGGGCCTAAGTTTTAAGGGTAGGCCGCGGGGGGAGACGCCGGGCCGCAATGGAGCCGGGGCCTAAATTTTAAGGGTAGGCCGCCGGAGGGGACGCCGGGCCGCAGTGGAGCCGGGGGCTAAATTTCTAAGGGCAGGCCGCCGGAGGGGCCGCAATGGAGCCGGGGGCTAAATTTCTAAGGGCAGACCGCCGGAGGGGACGCCGGGCCGCAATGGAGCCGGGGGCTAAATTTCTAAGGGCAGGCCGCCGGAGGGGACGCCGGGCCGCAATGGAGCCGGGGGCTAAGGTTTGAGGATAGGCCGCCGGATAGTGGACGCCACGGCAGGGGGACCGGTCGCAGAACCGGGGAAAACAACTACCAAGGGGGCTAAGGTGAGGGGTTCTAGGGGGGATATGGGACCCCTTGACCCAGGTGGAAAGACTGTGGGCTTCTATACACGGGATCCCTCCCCATAACCCGGGACGGGGAAGAAGGAGGGGGATTGGATTACTTATCTGAGTTCCCGGCTTGTCTTGAGGTGATCCTGGATCCATCCTGGAAGGTGAGCGAAGACATCTCGACGGTCGTCCCAGGCATAGTCTAGGGGAGACCAGAAGGGTACCTCTCCATCCTGGGTACGGTCTTCGTCCTCCTACCCCACAATCAGGCTCGGGAGCGAGAGAGTTTGGGGAGGGGGGCAAGGACCATCCGCCTGTCCCTCTGTGCGGATGCCCCCCAAACAGTCTTGAGAGTGTTAGGGGGGTAGGGTCCTGCCAGACAGACACGGAAGACAACGGAAGTGGCGGACGGACCCCACTTCTGTGCGACCGGTCTCTATGTGGGAGAGCAGGGTGAGCGATTACACCCTGTCGCCCGACGAGCTGTGTCTGAAAAACAAAGGGAAAACATTAATAAAACACAACCATACAAACCTGAAGGGCTGAGAGCAGCCCCTGCGTGTCCAACCTCCTCGGACACTAAGCAAAAACTGATCTCCTCAGCTCCAGTCAGTGGGTGTATACTGCGGGGGAGAATGTACAGTGCCTACAAGTAGTATTCAACCCCCTGCAGATTTAGCAGGTTTACACATTCGGAATTAACTTGGCATTGTGACATTTGGACTGTAGATCAGCCTGGAAGTGTGAAATGCACTGCAGCAAAAAAGAATGTTATTTCTTTTTTTTTTTTTTTTTTTTTTTTTTAAATTGTGAAAAGTTTATTCAGAGGGTCATTTATTATTCAACCCCTCAAACCACCAGAATTCTGTTTGGTTCCCCTAAAGTATTAAGAAGTATTTCAGGCACAAAGAACAATGAGCTTCACATGTTTGGATTAATTATCTCTTTTTCAAGCCTTTTCTGACTAATTAAGACCCTCCCCAAACTTATGAACAGCACTCATACTTGGTCAACATGGGAAAGACAAAGGAGCATTCAAAGGCCATCAGAGACAAGATCGTGGAGGGTCACAAGGCTGGCAAGGGGTACAAAACCCTTTCCAAGGAGTTTGGCCTACCTGTCTCCACTGTTGGGAGCATCATCCGGAAGTGGAAGGCTTATGGAACTACTGTTAGCCTTCCACGGCCTGGACAGCCTTTGAAAGTTTCCACCCGTGCCGAGGCCAGGCTTGTCCGAAGAGTCAAGGCTAACCCAAGGACAACAAGGAAGGAGCTCCGGGAAGATCTCATGGCAGTGGGGACATTGGTTTCAGTCAATACCATAAGTAACGTACTCCACCGCAATGGTCTCCGTTCCAGACGAGCCCGTAAGGTACCTTTACTTTCAAAGCGTCATGTCAAGGCTCGTCTACAGTTTGCTCATGATCACTTGGAGGACTCTGAGACAGACTGGTTCAAGGTTCTCTGGTCTGATGAGACCAAGATCGAGATCTTTGGTGCCAACCACACACGTGACGTTTGGAGACTGGATGGCACTGCATACGACCCCAAGAATACCATTCCTACAGTCAAGCATGGTGGTGGCAGCATCATGCTGTGGCGCTGTTTCTCAGCCAAGGGGCCTGGCCATCTGGTCCGCATCCATGGGAAGATGGATAGCACGGCCTACCTGGAGATTTTGGCCAAGATCCTCCGCTCCTCCATCAAGGATCTTAAGATGGGTCGTCATTTCATCTTCCAACAAGACAACGACCCAAAGCACACAGCCAAGAAAACCAAGGCCTGGTTCAAGAGGGAAAAAATCAAGGTGTTGCAGTGGTCTAGTCAGTCTCCTGACCTTAACCCAATTGAAAACTTGTGGAAGGAGCTCAAGATTAAAGTCCACATGAGACACCCAAAGAACCTAGATAACTTGGAGAAGATCTGCATGGAGGAGTGGGCCAAGATAACTCCAGAGACCTGTGCCGGCCTGAACAGGTCTTATAAAAGACGGTTATTAGCTGTAATTGCAAACAAGGGTTATTCCACAAAATATTAAACCTAGGGGTTGAATAATAATTGACCCACACTTTTATGTTGAAAATTTATTAAAATTTAACTGAGCAACATAACTTGTTGGTTTGTAAGATTTATGCATCTGTTAATAAATCCTGCTCTTGTTTGAAGTTTGCAGGCTCTAACTTATTTGCATCTTATCAAACCTGCTAAATCTGCAGGGGGTTGAAGACTACTTGTAGGCACTGTATATGAGGGATTTGGAATCATGGGGATTATGGGTCTATTGATGAAAAATATTATAATGATGACATTCTCTGGAATACATGGATAAGAATGAGATAATGTATAAAAATTGTTATGGTTTAATATAGGAAGATAGTATTAACCCCTTCACAACCTACGATGTAATGGTACATCCAAATCATGAAGGAGTGATCACCGCTGCGGTGAGCCAGTGGCGATCCCTGCACATGTCTGCCGATTAGAACAGCTGACATGCGTGGCTAACAGGCACAGGTGGATCCGCAACACACCCGTGCCTGTTAACCACTTAAATCGTGCTGTCAAAATGTGACACTGCGTTTTAAATCGCTGCAGCGGGAAACGCGCCTTTCCCTGCCGCCATCGGAGGCCCCGTGACGTGATTGTAGCGTCCACGGGGCCTTAGGTTACTCGTCAGTGGGCCAGTGATTCTTTGGGGTAGCTGTGACTGGCCTGACCCGGTTCCGTGACCCCGTCGGCTACATGAAAAAAAAAAACACAAAAACAGGAAACGGACAAGTGTCCAATACAGACGGGGATGGAATGAGGGTGGCAGGCCCCTGGGAAGCGTGTCACCGGTTGCAGTAGTGACTGGGGTCCCGGCCTCCTCCGCCGCTGACCCTTCCTGCGGCTAATCCTCTCCCAAGGGCAGTACTGGATGCTGAGCGGGGATGCTTTGCAGAGCAACACTTGGTATGCGGCCAGGAATTAGCCGCCGCTGCACAGTCTCTCTCCGGGGCAGGTGTTAGGTGCAGCCGAGACAGTATCGCTTCCCACGGGCGGAGCGGGGTGCCCAGGAAGGTTGGTGAGAATGGGGGCGGCAGTCCATGGGAGCGCCGGAGCGCAGGGCAGTGGCAGTTACTCACAGAGTCAGGTTTTTCTCCTCCATGCACAACTCTGTACTCTTCCCCGGTCCCAGTCCGTAGTGCCGGCAGCCTTAACCTCTCATGGGCCGGACCTCTGTCCCATCTCCCCAGGCTCTCTCTCTCTCTGCTGTCATGCCCCAGCAACCCGAACTAGGGCTCTGTACCTCTTCTGTGCTCCGTCCCGTGCTCTGGCGACTGCAGCCCTTTTAGTCCACGAGTGCAAATGCCGGGTCCCGTCTTTCTCTAGATGTTACTGGCCCCAGCTTGGTTGTGCTGTCTGTTTGGTGTTACATCCAGACAGCTCTGTTCTGCCTCCCTGAAGGCCTGACAGCCTCCCTGAGGGGAGCTGCACACTGTGCGTCGGCTCTGTTTCGTGTCTAAGCTTGTTCTGCCGGGCCAATAGTGTCTCTACTCCTAACTGCCTATGCCCACACCTTTGCAAGTTGTCATGGCTACTTGGGTTTGCTAAGAACTGGCTGAGTCACTTCCTAACTGTGTTTGTAGAAACATTGTTAACCCTTTCCTAGTGACAGCTTCTCCCTGCTGTATGGTGGTGTGAGGTGTGTGTAGAACTTATAGAACTTACCAGATTAACATCTTGACCTGCCCGGGGAGGATATAATGATATACCCTGTAGCGACTAGTCTCAGGGGCGCTACATGATCACGGGCAGCCGATTGTTGTCATGGTAGCGACAGGTCATGTGATGAATCCTGTCGCTATCATGACATAGTTCCTGTTAAAGCCGGCAAAGCAGCAGCTGTAACAAGAACGCAGCATTTCTGCTGATCAGAAATTTGCTGCTCTGATCAACAGAAATGAATGAGCGATTAGACTTCTAATCCTTATAGTCCCCTAGTGGGATTACTAAAATAAAAAAAGTAAAAAAAAGAGGATGGGAGGGTCAGTCTTTTCATATTAGTATTACACTCCCCGAAAATAAGATCTAGTGCTTTTTTCGGGGCAAATAAAATATAAGACAGTGTCTTTTTTTCGTGGAAGTACGGTAGTGCGTTTTTGTAAGAAGGATAAGATTGAAGTATCGAGATTGGGTGGGTTAGCATGTAGTGTTTTTAATGATGGTTTGTTGGTTTTATGTATAAGTTTTAATTTTATTTTGCTTCTTCCTAGATTGGTATTTATTTGAATGGTGACTTACCTGTTGAGATTACCGGGCTGGCTGGTATTCGCCCGGAACAACAAATTAGTTGTAGTAGGGGTGGATCCCCTGAAAAAGAAAAATAATAAGAATGTATATGAGGGATTTGGAATTGTGGGGATTATAGGTCTATTGATGAAAAATGTTGTAATGATGACATTGTCTGGATTACATAGATAAAGGGGGTATTACACGCAGCGATATCACTGGTGAAAGCACCCGCCCCGTCGTTTGTGCGTCACGGGCAAATTGCTGCCCGTGGCGCACAAAATCGTTAGGAGCCGTCACACGGACTTACCTTCCCTGCAACGTTGCTGTTGCCGGCGAACCGCTTCCTTTCTAAGGGGACGGTTCGTGCGGCGTCACAGCGACGTCACTAAGCGGCCGTCTAATAGAAGCAGAGGGGCGGAGATGAGCGGCCGTAACATCCCGCCCACCTCCTTCCTTCCGCATTGCCGTCAGCCACAGGTAAGCTGTAGCTCGTCGTTCCCGAGGTGTCACACGTATCGATATGTGCTGCCTTGGGAACGACGAACTACCTGCGACCTCTACAATCAACGATGTTTTGAAAAGGAAAGACGTGTCAACGATGGACGATAAGGTGAGCATTTTCCATCGTTAACGGTCGTTCCTTGCTGTCACACGCAACGACGTCGCTAACGATGCCAGATGTGCATCACGGAATCCGTGACCCTGGCGATATATCGTTAGATACGTCGTTGCGTGTAACGGGGCCTTAAGAATGGGATATTGTATAAAAATTGTTATGGTTAATATAGCAATATCGTATTAACCCCTTCATAACCTAGGATGTAACGGTACATCCAAAATCATGAAGGGGTGATCCCCGCTGCCTGCTGCAGTGAGCCAGTGGCGATCCCTGCACATGTCTGCTGATTATAACAGCTGACATGTGTGGCTTACAGGCACAGGTGGATCCGCGATCCACCCACGCCTGTTAACCACTTAAATCGCATTGTCAAAATGTGACAGTGCGTTTTAAATCGTTGCAGCGAGAAACGCGCATTTCCCCGCCGCCATCGGAGGCCCATGATGTGATCACCGGCAGCTGAAGGCTGTCATGGTAGCGACATGTCATGTGATGAATCCTGTCGCTATCATGTCATAGTTCCTCTCAAAGCCGGAAAAGCAGCAGCTGTAACAACAACGCAGCATTTATGCTGATCAGAGCTGTGCTGCTTTGATCAACAGAAATGAATGAGCGATCAGACTTCTGATCCTTATAGTCCCCTAGTGGGATTACTAAAATAAAAAAAGTAAAAAAAAGAGGATGGGAGGGTCAGTCTTTTCATATTAGTATTACACTCCCCGAAAATAAGATCTAGTGCTTTTTTCGGGGCAAATAAAATATAAGACAGTGTCTTTTTTTCGTGGAAGTACGGTAGCGCGTTTTTGTAAGAAGGATAAGATTGAAGTATCGAGATTGGGTTGGTTAGCATGTTGTGTTTTTAATGATGGTTTGTTGGTTTTATGTATAAGTATTAATTTTATTTTGCTTCTTCATAGATTGGTATTTATTTGAATGGTGACTTACCTGTTGAGATTACCGGGCTGGCTGGTATTCGCCCGGGACAACAAATTAGTTGCAGTAGGGGTGGATCCCCTGAAAAAGAAAAATAATAAGAAGAATGTATATGAGGGATTTGGAATCATGGGGATTATGGGTCTATTGATGAAAAATATTATAATGATGACATTCTCTGGAATACATGGATAAGAATGAGATAATGTATAAAAATTGTTATGGTTTAATATAGGAAGATAGTATTAACCCCTTCACAACCTACAATGTAATAGTACATCCAAAATCATGAAGGAGTGATCACCGCTGGCTGCTGCGGTGAGCCAGTGGCAATCCCTGCACATTTCTACCGATTAGAAAAGCTGACAGTGTCTTTTTTTCGGGGAAGTACTCCAGTCACTATCATAACATAGTTAGGCTATGTGCGCATGCTGCGTTTTTTTGGCGCTGCGTTTTTGTGCGTTTTTTGCCGCAAAAAACGCACAAAAACGCACCCACGGCAAAGAACCTCATAACAAAGCATGCATTTTTACCGCTTTTTTTGGCTTCGTTTTGCTGCGTTTTTGCTCACTGCGTTTTCATGCGTTTTTTTTTTATCAGTGAACAATGCCATTAAAGATTGTTGGAGAAAAAAAAAAAGGTCTGATGTCATTTCTTTCCTCAATATGTTCTTCATTCTCTACTAGTGTATGCGGGAGAGCATACAGCTGCAGAACTACAAGGCTCAGCATGCTCCACCCAGGACTGTATGCTGGAGGGAGAGGCAGGGGGAGCAGAACTACAAGGTTCAGCATACTTTATCCACTAGTGTATGCAAGAGTGCAGACAGCAGCTGCAGAACTACAAGGCTCAGCATGCTCTATCCAGGACTGTATGCTGGAGGGAGAGGCAGGGGAGCAGAACTATAAGGCTCAGCATACTTCATCCACTAGTGTATGCAGGAGAGCCTACAGCAGCTACAGAACTACAAGGCTCAGCATGCTCCACCCAGGACTGTATGCTGGAGGGAGAGGCAGGGGGAGCAGAACTACAAGGTTCAGCATACTTTATCCACTAGTGTATGCAAGAGTGCAGACAGCAGCTGCAGAACTACAAGGCTCAGTATGCTCTATCCAGGACTGTATGCTGGAGGGAGAGGCAGGGGAGCAGAACTATAAGGCTCAGCATACTTCATCCACTAGTGTATGCAGGAGAGCCTACAGCAGCTACAGAACTACAAGGCTCAGCATGCTCCATCCACTAGTGTATGCAGGAGAGCAGACAGCAGCGGCAGAAATACAAGGCTCAGCATCCTCCATCCAGGACTGTATGCAGTTTTTTGCCCAAAAAAAAATGACATGGGCTTTGCCATATTTTTGTATGCTAGCCAGGTACAGCAGGCAGGTATGGGCTGCCCCCAACCCCCAGCTGCCTATTTGTACCCGGCTGGGAACCAAAATTATAGGGAAGCCCTTTTTTTTTATTATTTCATGAATTTAATGAAATAATTAAAAAAAAACAAAAAGGACGTGGGCTTCGCCCAATTTTTGAGTCCAGCCAGGTACAACTAGACATCTGGGGATTGGAATCCACAGCGCAGGGTGCCCAAGCTTTCTGGGCTGCCCCGCTGCGAATTGCAGTCCGCAGCCACCCCAGAAAATGGCACTTTTATAGAAGCGCCATCTTCTGGCGCTGTTTCCAACTTTTCCAGCTACCCTGGTGCGAGGTGGCTCGCTGGGTATTAATGGGGTTAGGGCTAGCTGTATGTTATCAATTGGCCCTAAGCCCGAAATTCATGGTGTCACGCCATTATTAGGCATGGCCACCATGAATTTCTAGTAAAGATAAAAAAAACACTACACAATTAGTGACTCCATCTTTATTGAAATAAAGAACCCCCCTCCGTAATCCTGGGTCAAGGGTCCCACGCCGTCCAATCCGGATCCAGTATCATCTGATCGGTTTGCTGGAAGGCAAACCAATCAGATGATGTGTCAGGTTCAAGGACGTGAATCACATCACACATCAGCTGGTTTTCTAAAAGCCGTTTATACAATCAGCTGATGTATCAGCGCAAAAAAAAACAACAAAAAAACACCACACACTTCTGTGCAGACTCCCGTCCGATCGCTGCAGGAGCCGGCGGTAATCAGCTGATGGAAGTCACCTGACCGCATCAGCTGATAATTTCTGTCGGCCAGGCGGTAAAAAGCCGGCCTCACTGCTGGACTTATACAATCAGCTGATGCCGTCAGGTGACGGCATCAGCTGATCACCGGCAGGTCCTGCAGCGATCGGTCGTGTCCCGGGAGTCTGCCGACAGGTGAGTATGAGATTTTTTTTTTCTACTGTTCACTTTTGATTTCGCAGCTGCTTACACCTCCCGTCCGGACATGGCGCAGGACGGGAGCAGACACGGCGCCGGACGGAAGGTGGAAGCAGGGGTGGCGGTAGCGGGAGGATTCACTCTTCTGTGTTTACCAACACAAGGAATCCTCTTCCTGTACACGTCACTGTACTACCCACCCCTTGCGTTTATAGCTGTGTTTTAGTCATAGAGACGCACTAAAATGCAGCAATATTTGTAATTTGCGTTTTTCATTGCGTTTTTGAACATCTCATTGAACTCAATGGGTGAAAAACGCAGTGAAAAACGCAGGAATAATTGACATGTTGCATTTTTTTGGGCCCCACTAAAATGCAGCTAAAAAAAACCCGCTGTGTGCAGACAGTAAAATTGAAAACTCATAGATTTTGCTGGTGAAGCAAAGTCATGAAGTTTTCTGAACAAAAAGGCACCCGAAAAACGCGCAAAAACACCGCAAAAAAACGCCTAGTGCGCACATAGCCTTAATGTTACAGCCGGCAGAGCAGCGGCTGTAACAAGAACACAGCATTTCTGCTGATCAGAGCTGTGCTGCTACCTATGTATCTATTATCTATGTATGTATCTATCTATCTATGTTTGTATCTATGTATCTATTATCTATGTATCTCTCTATTATCTCTGTATTATCTCTCTCTATATCTCTCTATTATCTATCTATCTATTATCTCTCTATCTATCTATATATTATCTGTTAAAGTAGCTGTTAAAAGCATTAAAAAACGCAGGGACCAACCTGCAAAATAACGCACCAAAACGCACCAAAAACGCACCAAAATGCAGTAAAAATGCATGCGTTATTATCTACGTTATTGGTGCATTATTTTAACGCAGGTGTGCTAATCCTTCACTCTCAATAAATTTCTTGAGAAAAATCATTTTTCTAGTGCGCATATAGCCTAAAGGCCGCTTTACACGCTACGACATCGCTCAAGCGATTTCGTTGGGGTCACGGAATTTTTTTTTTTTTTTTTTTTTCTGCTGGTACTCTTCTGGAACCACACTTCTGACATTGAACATCGACATGGATTTTTGTCATATATTGATTATCTTCCTTCTTGTACCACGACTGGGACATCTGAAGCAATATTGTATTCTCTATGTTATACTTATGTTTTTTCACCGGTGTCACTGTGTTTATATTCATATTTTTATGATCATGGAGTTATTGTATAATGATTATTTCCCTCTTGTGCCACGATTAGGAGATCTCAATTTACATTGAACATCCTGTGACATGAAGTTTAAGTATATTATATATACACTGGTCATTCCTCTCCTGTGCCACGACTTGGGATGTTTTTTGTGATATTGAATAATCTGTGCTACAGTATATGATCTCCTTATGTGTTATACTGCTCATACTTATTTAGTTTAACTTTGATATGGAACTCATGTATTACGCATTGATTACCTTCCTCTCTGTACCACGACTATGACACTTGAATTAATATTGAGGGTTTGATGTTATAGTATATGTTTTTTTATCAGTGGCACATTGTTCATAATTACCTATGTATATCCTTGATATTTATCATGTATCTTCCTCTTGGGTCACGGCTAGGACCTTTTAAGTTACATTTAAGACTTTATGTCACAGTTGATGTTCTCTTATTACTGTTACATTGCATATTTACTTATCCTTGTCTTCTTATGCTCGCTCCCGCCCCTCCTCCCCCCGTCGGCGCGGTTGCATCAGTGACCTACTGGCCCGGCTCTGTCGGCGTCATCATCGCCTGCGCACGTGCGCGGTTCGTGGGTGACGTGTCCCCACTTTCCGCACATGCACGCTACCTAACAAAAAAAAAAAAAAGGGGCGTTGACTGCTGACAGAGCTGGTCACTGGCCGCGATTGGTCCGGCCGCGCTGACAGAGTGGGGATGGAGCAGTTGGAGCATGGGAGCACCATGTATAAAAACACATGGCTGCTTCACAGTGTTCCACCTCCCCTTGATGAAATAATCTTATAGCTGAGATTGTGAAAGGTATACCTTGGGGCTCTCTCCGGGGGGGGTCTGCTCTGCTGCTTATCAGGCCGGCTTTGTGCACTTATGGGTATGTTTACTTAAACCTGCTGGGATTCTATTCATGCATTCATGTCTTTTTACTTAATCTGACTGTTCATTGGCATCCACTTAGCACCTCATGGTGGCTAAACCTGTTTATCTGTTTATAGCTTTTTTGACTGTTTAACTATTTGACTCTGTCACTGCAGAAGTTGCTGTTTCACCAGCATCTGTATCAAGCACTGTTTATTAGTGATTAGTGAGACTTGGATCCTATTTTATATATTTTATATATCTCTGTTATTTCAGAGTATACACTGTTATCATTGTGCTTATCCAGAGCTGTTTTTTTCCATCTGTCTATGTGTAACAATTGTCAAAATTTTACACCATGCTCTTTATGTGCAGGATGCCTTGTTCATGTTTTTGACCCAGTCTGTTATTTATTCATTTTACTTGTGCCCTATATGTAATTGTCATCTAGTACATCTATATTTTATCTGCCGGCCCGTTTTTGCCGCTGATTCCTTTGTGCCAGTTGCTATTTATTAAACCTATTTGCACTTTACTCCTTGTCCTCCAGTCTTTGTATTATCTATGTATGTATCTATCTATCTATGTTTGTATCTATGTATCTATTATCTATGTATCTCTCTATTATCTCTGTATTATCTCTCTCTATATCTCTCTATTATCTATCTATCTATTATCTCTCTATCTATCTATATATTATCTGTTAAAGTAGCTGTTAAAAGCATTAAAAAACGCAGGGACCAACCTGCAAAATAACGCACCAAAAACGCACCAAAACGCAGTAATAATGCATGCGTTATTATCTACGTTATTGGTGCGTTATTTTAACGCAGGTGCGCTAATCCTTCACTCTCAAGAAATTTCTTGAGAAATTTCTTAAGAAAAATCATTTTTCTAGTGCGCACATAGCCTAAAGGCCGCTTTACACGCTACGACATCGCTCAAGCGATTTCGTTGGGGTCACGGAATTTGTGACGCACATCCGGCTGCTTTAGCGATGTCGTTGCGTGTGACACCTATTAGCGATTTTTGCATCGTTGCAAAAACGTGCAAAATCACTAATCGGTGACATGCCCCCCTAATCTCAATTATCGTTGCTGCTGCGTGTACGATGTAGTTCGTCGTTCCTGCGGCAGCACACATCACTATACGTGACACCGCAGGAACGAGGAAGCTCACCTTACCTGCGGCCGCACGCAATGAGGAAGGAAGGAGGTGGGCGGGATGTTTGGCCCGCTCATCTCCGCCCCTCCGCTTCTATTGGGCGCCTCTTAGTGACGTCGCTGTGACGCCAAATGAACCGCCCCCTTAGAAAGGAGGCGGTTCACCGGTCACAGCAACGTCGCTATGCAGGTAATTAGTGTGGTAATTAGGCAGCAATTTGCCCATGGCGCACAACCGATGGGGACCGATATCGGTAACGATATCGCAGCGTGTAAAGCGGCCTTAAGAGTAGGTTTTTAGTTATTAATATTGGGTATTGCACTACTTCTTGAGTAACCACATAATTCACAGAATATTGATCACTGTTCCTAGGCATTGAACTAAATTAGCTAGTCACATCAAATTCACCACACAATAGTAATTACACAATTTTCAGCACTTACTTATTTTTATGCCAAAATTGCCCTTGAATCTGAGGGTTAGTAATCTGACTACTTTTGATTAGTAAGTGCCCATATATTGTTCTTAGGCCGGTATTAACCACAACCTTGAAGGTTTAATTAATAGCAATTATTACTGTTTACATCAAATTGTTGCAATAATTATGGCCACACATATGGTTATTGGTTATCATACTATAGGCCCTGGGGTATCTTTAGTATGATCCTTGGTAGCATTTAAAAAAAATAAATAAAGTGTGAAAATATAATTCACTCAATAGGGAATCATTCCATTTATAACCTATGGGGTGGATTTATTATTTGCTTATCCCTTCTTTTTCATGTCAATCTCATGTCCACATATAGTATGGTTCTAGTATATACTAAATTTGTGTAATGTTCGGGATTTCTTCCAATATATAGTCAGCAAACATGGGTATAGTCCATACATACATAGTCCTACATTCACAGAATTTTAGTTCCAGGGAGCGCTGAGCCTGTTGGTGTCTCCCCTGACCACCAACAATGTCGACAACATGGCCTAGCTAGCATGCACCGCCATTACCATGATGGCGCTGCTGGCTCGCGGGCCGCGGTCTGAGAGTTGTGGGTCACATGTAAATAGGCACATCACATGAGCTTAGCGACACTGTGACGGGGTCCTTCTCCCATATCACACAATTAACAGAGTGAGAGATGGCGGTACAATCCAAAGAGCAATTATTCCAAGCAACTCAAATGGTCCATAACATAAACCACAAAACAGAGGGTAAAATTAGTCCTGTAACACAAATATAGTCCGGTAAGCGATAAATGTACAGGTCTCTCTGAGAAGCCACAGTTTCTCACAGAGGATTAATCCTTCTCTGTTCAAGTTCTCCAACAGACTGATTGAGTCTACCAGGTAAGCAAAGAGGTTGGGTGAATCTCAGGCCCCTTCCCCCAAACTTAGGAACAGGAACACTACAGGGGGTGATTACCTACAGACAATACAATGTACACACAAGCAGTACAAATAATGGACAGTGAACCAAGCTTAAAATATGAATCTACACAACATGATACACCTCCCCCCATATCCAACCATCACAGCCACTGACTTGGAACTTCCTTTCTGTCACATGACCCGTCATCAGTTGTAGCAGGTACGCGAGTACAGCACAGTTGTTCTAGGCTGCCAAATAGTCACAGTACCCGATCACCTGCTTCTTGCGGCTCACAGGCAAGTGCCCCCCTTGACGATCGCGGCTGGTGCAAGGGTCGCACCTGTCAGTGCTCACTGCTTTATTTCAGATGAACGTTTTACCGATGCAGAGCAGAGTCAAGCTCTCTCTGCATAACTATTCCAATGGCAGCTGCTGGCCAATAAGTGGCAAGAGGTTGATGCATATGACGTCACCTGTTTGCCTCTGATTGGCCGGCGGCTGCCATTGGAATAGTGCAGAGAGAGCTTGACACTGCACGGCGGCAAAACTTTCATCTGAATTTCAGATGATGCGTTGACAGTCGCCAGTTGCCTCGATCATCAAGGGGGGCTCGTGCCTGCTGGCTGCAAGAAGCAGGTTGGAGAATGGAGGAGAGGTATGAAATGGCACAATAGCAGACAAGGATGAGGCATTGCTACAAAAAAAGGATCAGTAAAGGGGACAGTATAGTAAAAGTAAACAAGGATGGGCACATTAGTAAAAAGGGACAAGGATGGGCATATTACTACACGATGGGCATAATACTACAGAATGGGCACATTATTACAGGATGGGCACATTACTACAGAATGGGATCAAGGAGGGGGCACAATACTACAGGATGGGCACCTTGCTACAGAATGGGCTCAAGGACGGGGCACATTAGTAAAAGGGAACACGGTTGGGCACATTACTACAGGATGGGCACAATACTACAGGAATGGGACAAGGATGGGGCAGATTAGTAAAGGGGGACAAGGAGGGAGCACATTACTACACAATGGTCATATTACTACAAGTTGAGGTCAAGGTGAGGGCACAATACTACAGGATGGACACATTACTACAAGATGGGCTCAAGGATGAGACAAATTATAAAAGGGAACAAGTTTAATAATACAGGATGAGCACATGTTTGGGGCACATTAGTTAAAGGGGACGAGACTGGGCACATTACTACAGGATGGGCACATTACTACACAATGGGGACAAAAATGGGGCACATTTGTAAAAGGGGACAAGGATGGGCACAAGGATGGGGAACATTACTAGAGGATGGGCACATTACTGCAGGATGGGGACCATTACTACAGGATGGGCATATTACTACAGTAGGGGGACAAGGATGGGGCACATTAATACAGGATGGGGACAAGGATGGGCACATTACTACAGAATGGGGAAAAAGAGGGGGCACATTAAGCCAGGATGGACACTTTACTAAAGGATGGGCTCAAGGATGGGGCATATTAGTAAAAGGGGACAAGGTTGGGCACATTACCACAGGATGGGCACAATACTACAAAATTGGGACAAGGATGGGGAACATTAATAAAAGGGGACAAAGAGGGGGCACATTACTACAGGATAGGCACATTTCTACAGGATGGGGTCAAGGAGAGGGCACATTACTACAGGATGGGCACAAAGATGGGGCACATTACCACAGGATGGACACTTTACTAAAGGATGGGCTCAAGGATGGGGCACATTTGTAAAAGGGGACAAGGATGGGTACATTACTACAGGATGGAGACAAGGATGGGGCACATTACTACAAGATGGGGCACATTACTACAGGATGGAGCACATTATTACAGGATGGGCACATTACTACAGGATGGTGACAAGGAAGGGCACATTACTACAGGATGGGGACAAGGATGGGCACATTAATACATAATGGGGAAAAGGAGGGACACATTAATACAGAATGGGGAAAAGGAGGGCTGCATTACTACAAGGTGGGCACTTTACTACAAGATGGGCTCAAGTATGGTGCACTTTAGTAAAAGAGGACAAGGATGAGCACATTACTACATGATGGGCACATTACTACAGGATGGTGACAAGGCTGGGGCACGTTACTACAGGATGGGGACAAGGATGTGCACATTACTACAGAATGACAAGCAAGAAAATAGATCCAGCGCTTGTAAGGAACCAGCTTGAATAGTTCATGTAAAATATCCAAATTTATTTAGAAATGTTGCAAGTAAAAATACAGGACAGTCATAACTACCCCCTTGTAGGACTAGATGGTCAGTGGGGACAACACGATTCTGCCAATCTCTTGGCCTTAATCATGTACATGATTAAGCCCAAGAGATTGGAGAAACGCATTGTCCCCACTCACCATCTAGTTCTACAAGGGGGTAGTCATGACTGTCCTATATTTTTACTTGCAACGTTTCTAAATAAATTTTGGATATTTTATTGAACTACTTCAAGCTGGTTTCTTACAAGCGCCACATCTATTTTCTTGCTTGTCTTCATACGGTTGGCCAAACGAAGTCCAGGCTGCCACTAGGATGCCAGAGAACCAGAGGAGGTGAGCTGACAACATTGCTTTCTGTTTCTTATTACTACAGTATGGGAACAAGGATGGGCACATTACTACAGGATGGAAACAATAAATACACAAATTCCATTTAAACAAAAGTATAATGAGTGTTAGCCATGGAATAACGTTACATAATTCCCAATCTGACGAAAATGCATATATCCACAAATAGAATTATATTAAGGAGAGAACAAAATGGACTAAACACCATAAAAAAATACAAATTTTATTAAACATATTAAAAAATAAGATATAGAAAAACAGACAACAGTAAATGTAAATGCCATGGTTCGAGATCACACTTGATATGCAGTATAAAATGAATTGATCACATACAGTATTTGGCATGTAAACATATGTAAGTATACAGTAGTTAAAGGGAACCTGTCAGCAGAAATTTCGCAATAAACCTAAAAGATTCCCCTTCTGCAGCTCCTGGGCTGCTTTCTAGAAAGGTTCCTGTTGTTATTGTGCCCCCTTTGAGACCTAAATAAATACTTTATAAAGTCTTACCTTTTTGTATCCAAATCTTTTTTTTTATGGTCACGGGGGCGGGCTGTCTTGCGTCCGTTATTCTCCCTCCTGATGCTGTACGCCGTCCCCCATTGCTCATTTCCATACATGAGGACGCCACCCAGTGCTCCCATGGTCTCGCGCATGCCCAGTGCCACTCTCGCGGGACTGTGCGCAGTGTGTCCGCTGGTGACGTGATTGCGCAGGGAGTGAAATTATGGGCGGCGCTGTGATTGTCATCAGCAGCGTCATCCAAGTACCCGCCCATAATCTCCTGCCCGCGCTTTTCACTCTGCCTCCACCGTTATGCGCAAGCGCTGGCCATATGAACCCACGTCACCTATTACCCATCTTTCCCTGGAGCAGGAAATAGATGTGAGGAGCAGCATACCACCGATCATAACCGCATAACGGTGGAGGCAGAGTGAAAAGCGCGGACACAAGATTATGGGCGGGTACTTGGATGACGCTGCTGATGACAATCACAGCGCCGCCCATAATCTCACGCCTGCGCAATCACCTCACCAGTGGTCACACTTTACACAGTGCTGTCCCGCGATAGTGCCACTGGGCATGCGCGAGACCTAGGGAGCACTGGGCGGCGTCCTCAGGTATGGAAATGAGCAATGGGGGACGGCGTAAAGTGGCAGGAGGGAGAATAACGGACGCAAGACAGCCCGCCCCTGTGACCATAAAAAAAGATTTGCATACAAAAAGGTAAGACTTTATAAAGTATTTATTTAGGTCTCAAAGGGGGCACAATAACAACAGGAACCTTTCTAGAATGCAGCCCAGGAGCTGCAGAAGGGGAATCTTTTAGGTTTAGTGCGAAATTTCTGCTGACAGGTTCCCTTTAAACCACAGAAATATAATACACAAAGCTAATACCAAATATAAAGTGACTAGTGCATCAGCACTTGGAGCAAACCATATGCTCCTAGGCAATATCAAAAGTTTAGATTCAAGATACAGCCAAAAATTGAACCAGTGGGGTGCCCATATATTAAGGGTATTATATTACCTGGAAATACTGCAGTATATAATTGGTGCTTGTAACATCCATGGCGGCATCCTCACACTCTTCTGCTCCCCTCCCCTGGCGAGGACATTGGTTTTCTCCCCTATCCAGACGACCAATTTCTTAAAGAGCCAATATCCTCATATCTCAGAAGTACCTCCAAGGTCAGCTGGGAGGTCGCAGGTACTTAAAGCACCTCTGCCTTTTACTGGTGCCTGGGCAATCAGTTAGAAATTAACAAAAAACAAAATTCCTAAAAGTTGCAAATGTTATTAAGTATAATATTAAAAACTCACTATGTGGATGTGAGAAAAGCACTCCAAAATAATAGAGGAGAAAAATAAGCGAGATAGGCATGGATCTAGGTAACTCTAAATGGCCCTGCTATTGCCACTACGGTCTCACCCTACCTTACCGTGGAGGTTTGTACCCTAATAAAACACAAATGGTGCCTCCGCTCAATGATGACTCACCCTTAAAGACCCTAATGAGTCCCTAAACTAGATCCTATCATAAATTATCCACAAATACAATGTCTGATCAAATAGGTTTGCGTTTTCAGTGTATCCACACCATTTAGGGACATCTATACCCCAATCAGGCCTCCTGATGAACCTGAAACAGGGGAAACGCGTTGAGGCCGTCTTGTGAATAATGACATGTATAAGGGAAGTGTTTTTATCTTTATTTTTTTGTTTGATCTTTTGCTTGTTTTTGTAACCTGTAATTGTGGGTCCTTTCTTTCATTTACGTGGGGCGTTGTGGTGCACACCAGTAGCCCTCGCAGTTTGATTTGCTGTTTCATGAGGTATCTATCAGGATTCAGCATGGCATATTATTAGTAGATACCTTCGTGGTTATTACCTTTTGAGCTTGGTTATTTAAAACCTATTTGATCAGACTTTGTATTTCTGCATAATTTATGATAGGATCTAGTTTAGGGACTCATCAGGGTCCTTAAGGGTGAGTCATCGGTGAGCAGGGGCACTATTTGCATTTTATTAGGGTGCCAACCTCCGCAGCAAGGTAGGGTGAGACTGTATGGGCAACGGCAGGGCCCTTTAGGTTTACCTAGATCCTTGCTTATTTCACTTTTTTTGGTCCACTCTATTGTTTTGGAGTGCTTTTCTCACATCCACATATTGAGTTTTTAATATTATACTTTAATTTGCAACTTTTAGGATTTTTTGTTTTTGTTAATTTCAATTGGGATTTGTCCTCTATCCTTGATTGTTAGCCGCAATAAGTTAGGGGTACTTTGCACGTTGCGACATTGCAAGCCGATGTTGCGATGTCGAGCGCGATAGTCCCCGCCCCCGTCGAAGCAGCGATATCTTGTGATTGCTGCCATAGCGAACATTATCGCTACGGCAGCTTCACATGCACTTACCTGCCCTGCGACGTCGCTCTGCCAGGCGAACCGCCTCCTTCCTAAGGGGACGGGTCGTGCGAGGTCACAGCGACGTCACAAGGCAGGCGGCCAATAGGAGCGGAGGGGTGGCGATGAACAGGACGTAAACATCCCGCCCACCTCCTTCCTTCTCATTGCAGCCGGGACGCAGGTAAGGTGATGTTCCTCGCTCCTACGGCATCATACACAGCGATGTGTGCTGCCGCAGGAACGAGGAACAACATCATACCGTCGCTGCTGCAAAATTATGAAAATGTCGGACCCTACACCGATCATACGATAACGACGCTTTTGCGCTCGTTAATCGTATGTAAAAGGATTCACATACTGCGATGTCGACAGTGACGCCGGATGTGCGTCACTTTCGATTTGACCCCACCGACATCGCACCTGCGATGTTGTAATGTGCAAAGTACCCCTTGGAGTCATTGCTAGTTCTCAGGTCCCTTAGCGCTGCTGCTGATATTGTGCTGTCTGCTGCTGCTCACACTTCTTTATATTGTAGTGCTGTGCTTCCTTGCTGTTCCACTGCTGCCGCTACCATCCACGCCGTCCAGCTTACACGATACCCGTCTCCTCAAGTATCCATGTCAGTCGCAGCTGCTGTACTATCAATCCGTCCATCCATCCCAGACAGAATCTCAACACCTGCTGCTGCTCTAACCTACTGCCAGAGACTGTTGCTCGTTTACCCCTGGGGGCAGCTGAAGCAGCACCAGTCTTCCTGAGTGTCACCCGCACACATACCTGCAGTGTAACACCCTCACCATGAGGGGCTCTGGAGAAGACCAGGCTCAGGTCCATAGTCAAGCCCCTTTAGTTTTTCTGTGTGCTGTGGCTCAGTGGCTTTTCTAAATATCTCTGCTCTGCGGGCGAGCATAACAGTTTTCCCAGGACATGAACCATGCTGGCCCTGCATTCTCGGCTCAGTGAGAACTTGCTCATTTGCAGGAGGAACAACACCATCTCATGACCAGTCTGCAGGCTATGGACACATGGCTGACCTCTCTGCAGTTGACAGATCTTGCAACCAACAACACTCAGCTTACCAGCGTCTAACAAGAACTTACTCATCAGGAAGGTATACAAGGTCGGGTGCTGGAGTATTTAGCTTCCATGGACGAACGGCAGACATCCAAGCAGAATGCTTCCAGCCAAGCTGCTACTCCAGTTTTGGAGCCTTCTGTGCCGTCCTCTCTTCCAGTCGGCAGTCTTCCTCATTCGTCTCAGCAGACATCCACGGTACCGAGGGGATCCGAAGCTTTGTTAAGGGTTTCTTAATAGTGCCAGTTGCACTTCCGTCTCCTGCCGCAGCAGTATCCCACAGATGCCACCAAAGTGGCTTTCCTGGCCTCTTACCTAGAGGGCGAAGCTTTGGACTAGATCAGTTCGTTTCTGGAGAGGCTTGATTCACTAGTCTCCAACCTGTCTATCTTCCTGGAGACTTTCCAGGAAATATTTGATGAACCTGGCCACATTGCATCTGCTACAGAAGCACTGTTTGACCTGCAACAAGGGGATTTCACCGTAAGCCATAAGATTCCACACCTTATTGTCTGAGCTGCAGTGGACCAATGAGTCATTCATCGGAGCATTCTGGTGAGGCCTAACTGGTAAAATCAAGGGACGAGTTAGCTGGTCATTGTCACGCTCCCGATCCGACTGCGCCACCCACCACGGGTTAAGGGCGTCACACATGCACACTAGAGGGCATGCGTGTGCACTCTCCTAGACTTAAAGGGCCAGCACAGCTGTCCAGGATCTGACTACTAAATACCTTGGGTATTTAAGACTTCCTGTTCCCCATGGCCAGTGCTTGTTCAACGTGTCCCTGTAGCTTGTCTCTTGTACCAGTTGTTCAGGTCTCTCTATGCCTATGCTTGGTGTAACACTGTCTTTGCTTACAGATCCTGAGTACCTTTCTGAGCACACACTCCAGCCTGATCCCTGTAACCTGCACCAGTCTCCGGTTCTGGACTTCAGCCTGATCCCGTTAACCTGCACCAGTCTCCGATTCTGGCCTTCAGCCTGATGCCGTTAACCTGTACCTGGTTCAGATCTGATCCTGTATCTACCACAGACTCTATAAAACTCTTTCCTGTGAATCCTGCTGATCCCGGCTTCCGTGCATCTAGACCCTCTGGGGTTACGCCCGACGTCCCTGTATAGGGATTCGCTCAAGGCGGCACCTCAGGAGAGTCCAGTGCCCAGTCCAGTGAGTCCACTCCCAGGACTATCGTTACAGTCGTGCTTTATTCTTCTTTCTGGATGACCTGATTAGCCTAGCCATTCAGATTGACCTGTGCTTTCTGTAATGTGCTCATGAGAAAGCCCGTGAAAGGAGGTCATCACACCCAGTACCCTCTGTTCTGAGGTGCTTGGTTCCTCGTGCCAGTGTGGCCTCCATACCTACAGTCCCAGAGCCAATGGAGATTGATCAAGTGTGGTCTGTCTGCTATCGCCAGGACATTCGTCGTACCAATGGGAGGTGCTACTATTGTTGAAGCTCCGCGCACCTAATCTGCTTTTGTCCCAAGAAGCCGGGAAAATTTCTTGCCTAGGGTCAGTAGGAGAGGCTACTCTACGTGATGGCAAGTCCTCTGCACCTCTATATTTGACTGTGTCCGTAACCAGTGACTTCTGGTTCTCTGAGGTGGCCCTTCTGTGCTGATGGGAATTTCATACAACTGAGTATAGTGGATCGGTATTGGATTCCTGTTCATCAGCTGCAAAGTCCTGTTCCAGTGCTGTCGGTGAACAAAAAGCCTCTGCCCGAGGTCATCCAGTTTGTTACAGAAGACGCTGTCCTATGAGTAGGAGTGCTGCATATGGAGAAGATCACCTTTCACGTCCTTTCAGGAATGTCGCATCCGCTGTTGCTGGGTCTACTGTGGATTCGGAAGCACGAACCACTTCTGGACTGGAGATCTGCTCAGGTGGGGTAACACTTGCCATAAAAGCTGTCTTGTTCATGTACAATCTCCTTGACCACCCATGAAGCCCTCTAATCTTCCAGGTCTGCTGTCTGCATACTGGGCCTATGCAGATGTCTTTGACAAAAAAGAGGCCAAAACCCAGCCGCCACATAGACAATACCACTGTCCGATTGACCTACTCCCTGGGTCAACCCCTCCTCGTGGTTGTATGTATCCCGTCTCAGGCCGAGACCCAGGTGATGTCCGAATACATAAAGTACAATATGGCAAGAGGTTTCATTCAATACACTTCCTCAACGGCCGGAGCCGGTTTCTCCTTTGTGAAAAAAGGACAGGTCTCTTTGACCATATATAGACTACAGAGGTCTCAATCAAATCACAGTCAAGAACAAATAATCGCTGCTGCTCATACCAGAATTGTTCGACCGACTCCGAGGATTTAGGATCTTCTCCAAGCTTGACCTCTTTGGTGCGTACAATCTGGTTAGGATATGGTTGGGCGATGAATGGAAGACTGCCTTCAACACCCATGACAGCCACTATGAGTATCGGGTAATGCCATTTGGGCTCAGCAATGCCCCGACAGTCTTTCAGGAATTCATCAACGATATCTTTCGAGATCTGCTATACACATGTGTAGTGGTGTACTTGGACGACATTCTTGTATTCTCACTGGACTTTCTTACGCACAGAAGAAACGTTCAGCAGGTTCTGCAGAGGTTAAGGGAGAACCATGTATATGCCAAATACGAAAAGCACCTGTTTGAGAAATCATCCCTGCTTTTCTTAGGTTACATCATCTCAGTGACCGGCCTGAGGATGGATCCAGCAAGTTGTTAGCAGTACTGAAGTGGCCACGTCCTGACAGTCTGATCCGGCGGTTCTTTGGGTTTGCCAATTACTACAGGCAGTTTATCCCGTGATTCTCGTCACTGGCTCTTCCCATCTCAGTCTTGACCCGCAAAGGGGCGAATCTGAAAGCTTGGACTCAGAAGGCAGAAAACACCTTTATTTCCCTCAAACAGGCCTTACTTAGCTTTGACGCTACATAGACCTGATTCTAATCAGCAGTTTACCCTCGAAGTGGATGCTTCGTCTTCTGTTGCCGATGCAGTTCTCACACAGAAGTGCTATTTAACCTGCGGTTTCTTTTCCAGGGCTTTCTCTCCAGCCAAGTGCAACTACTCAATTGGCGATTGGGAGCTGTTGGCCCTCAAGATGGCTCTGGTGTTATGTGTTGGAAGGAGCAGTGCACCCTGTAATCATTTACGCCTAACACAAGAACTTTGCTTACCTACAGTCAGCTCAGGGGATGAATCCTCGTCAAGCCCGGTGGTCGCTTTTGTTCACTCGCTTCGACTTTG
This sequence comes from Anomaloglossus baeobatrachus, assembly GCF_048569485.1. Classification (NCBI taxonomy): domain Eukaryota; kingdom Metazoa; phylum Chordata; class Amphibia; order Anura; family Aromobatidae; genus Anomaloglossus; species Anomaloglossus baeobatrachus. Next base: position 127,342 of record NW_027444022.1, on the reverse strand, counting down.
TGCTGCATTTCCGCCCTGCAGAAATGAACATCAAGGTTGATGCGCTGTTGCGATCATTTCTGTCAGCCGATCAGGAGGAGGAGCCTCAACACATAATTGAGCCATCCAGGATGGTGACATGGCTCCTATAGACATTTTCCAGGTTCCTCCCGGCAAGATGTTGCTGAAGCAGACAGGGAGCGAGTTATTCAGTGGGGTCATTCCTTTTGGCTGGCCAGTCATACTGGACAGAAGTCATTGCAGCTGACGTTGTAGTGCTACTGGTGGCCTACACTGCGACAAGATGTCCTGGAATTTGTGTTGGCCTGTCCTTCGAGTGCCCATAAGAAGACACTGAAGAAGCTTCCTGCTGATCCACTGCTCCCTTTTCCGGTGCCATCTACCCCCTGATAGCATATCACATCGGGATGGACTTTATCACAGATCTACTGAAGTCCTCCGGTTGCACCGTCAACTTAGTGGTGGTGGACAGATTCTCTAAAATGGCCCATTTTACCCTGCTGACCGGTTTGCCTTCTTCGCCAGTGCTTGCTGAGCACTTCATGCAGCTCATCTTTCTGCTGCACGGTCTACCACTCCTCATTGTGTCCGACAGAGGAGTCCAGTTCATATCTAGATTCTGGAAGGCCACCTCCAAGCTGTTGGATGTCACTTTGGACTTCTCGGCAGACTACAATCCGCAGTCCAATAGCCAAGTGGAACGGGTGAACCAGACTATGATGAACTTTCTGTGACACTTCGTCAATGAGCATCATAGTGACTGGGTCAAGCTCCTCCCTTGTGTGGAGTTCTCGTATATAAAACCACCTAAGTAAGTCCGCCGCCAAGCCTCCTTTTCAGATTCTGTATGGACAGCGACCCAGAATCCCATTCCCAGTGGCACTCACCTTTGGCAAGCTGTTTCTCTCGTTAAGACGTTCTCCGACATCAGGGTGGAGACCAAGTCCTCCCTGGAGCAGTCCTCCATTCATATGAAGAGGCATGAAGACAAGAGACACCTACATCCTTCTTCGTTCCAGCCCGGAGACAAGGTATGTCTCTCTTCCGGATACGTCCACTTCAAGTTACCATCCTACAAGTTGAGTCCCATTGAGGTGCTCCAGACTACAAACTGAAGCTCCTGGCTTCTCTATGCATCCCCAACTCTTTCCATGTGTCCCTCCTCAAACCTGTCATCCTGAGCCGTTATCACAGGGATCCAGGTACCTCTTAGCCTCTGGAAGGGGTTTGGTCCTGAGGAGAGGTCATTGCAGGAAGACCAAAAGAAAAATCCCTAAAAAAATCACCTTATTATTATTGTCTTAAAATCAGAAATCCCCCCCAAAAAACGTGATTATATAAAGTCATAGACACGGTCCAATGATTAAAGATTCGGAATGGTGAAAAGCCCTATCAGTTTACCTTCCTTGCCGCGGAGGTTGGCACTCTACATTTAGCGCAATGGCGCCCCCGCTTACCGACAGCTTGCTCTTATATCCCTGTTCTAGTCTGAGGTGCAGCTAGTCTGGAAATTCGGGAGTGACAACACACATAATCTATGCACACCTACATGTCCTCAAAAATATAAAATGACTCTGTCACAAGGGTAAAAATATCCCAGACAGTTAGATCCCCCTATTTTCTATAAGATAATACTAGAAAATAGGTTTGACTATGTTTACATATCTTTTGGTACCTTTTTCTGCTGGTGTGATAATGAAAAACCAGGTTATTAGCAAAGAGAGTCCTTGCTTACATTGATATATTGCTTGGCCAGTTTGCACAATAACAGTCTAGGTTTACAGCAGTGTTTGTGTTTACTCCTTGTGTTACACAGTACTTGGAGGTATTTAGCACTTTATATATACTTTGGAGGCACTTGACAATTTATTTTTTTAATAAGTATAACATCAGGTTATTTAAGCTGAGAGATCAAACCTATTTTTCTAGTATTATATTATAGAAAATAGGGGGATCTAACTGTCTGGGATATTTTTACCCTTGTGACAGTGCTAAGTCATTTTATATTTTTAAGGACATGTAGGTGTGCATAGATTGTTATGTGTGTTGTTACTCCCGAATTTCCAGACTAGCTGCACCTCAGACTATAAGGGCAAGCCGTCGGTGAGCGGGGGCGCCATTGCGCTAAATTTAGAGTGCCAACCTCCGTGGCAAGGAAGGGAAACTGATAGGGTTTTTGGCCATTCCCAATCCTTAATCATTGCACCGTGTTAATGACTTTATATAATCACGCTTTTTGGGGGGAATTTCTGATTTTAAGACAATAATGATAAAGTAATTTTTTAGGGGTTTTTCTTTTGGTCTTCTTGGTTAACCCCTTGGTTATATCTCAATTGGTTGTTCTTTTTTGAGAGGTCATGGCAGCCAAGGGAGAATATTAATTTCCCTCTTCTCCTTAACAAATACCCTAAAAGGGGGTGGGTGGGGGGCGTAAGGAAGGGGGGTACTGTAACGCCCATGCCGACATCCTCGCACTCTCCTGCTCCCCTTCCCCAGCAAGGACGTCGGTTTCCTCACCTGTCCAGGAGTCCTGCGGTGGTGGTCCCGTCCCTGTCCCATGCTGCTGTCTCCCAGAACATCTGTACATCTTCCAGGCCTCCAGCCTCAGCCTTATCACTGGTGCCTGGGCAATGAGTTAGTCATTGCTAGTTATCAGGGCCCTTAGCACTGCAGCTGATGATATTGTGCTGTCTGCTGCTGCTGATACATCTTTATATTTCAGTGCTGTACTACCATGCTGTTCCACTGCTGTCGCTACCATCTACGCCGACCAGCTTACACGATACCCGCCTCTGCAAGTATCCATGCCGGTCACAGCTGCTGTACCATCCATCCGTCCATCCATCCTGGATGGAATCTCGACACCTGCTGCTGCTGTAACCTACTGCCAGAGACTGCCGCTCCCATACCCCTGGGGCCAGCCGATGCAGCACCAGTCTTCCCGAGTGGCACCCAGACTCATACCTGAAGCGTAACACCCTCACCATGAGAAGCACTGGAGAAGACCAGGCTCAGGTCTGTAGTCAAGCCCCTCTGGGTTTTATGTGTGCTGTGGCCCAGTGGGTTTGCTAAACAACATTGCTCGTCCGGCAAGCATAACAGGGTCAGAGGAAATCCCATGAGAACGCCTCAATGCGTGTTTCGTGAGAAATTGCTCGCTTCATCAAAGGACTGAAAGGTACACATGCCAGGACCTTTTTAGAGTAAGAGGTAGTGGTCACCTGGGCTGCGAGAACCAATCAAGGTGGATATAGTGGCACCTGTACACCATCTGAAATCAATCTGTCCATTCCGCTTGCGTTGTCATAACACTAGCACTATGTATGTCGCGGGCGGGGAGGGGACGCTGCGCTCACCACGCTCGGGTCCGGCACGGTTGCGGCTGCTTCGCTTGCTGCTCGGTCAGTTGCTCGAGCGGTGGGCCAGATCCCGGGGACTCGAGCGGCGCTCCTCGCCCGTGAGTGAAAAGGGGGGATTGGTTTTGGGGATTTATTGTCCGTGACGCCACCCACGGTTGTGGTGAGGTTGTGACACAACCGCTGCTCTTGACGGGGATCCCGGGAGCGATGACAGGGAGCAGCTTAGATGTTGCTCTTCCCCTCCGTGGGTAGGGGGGTTGGTTGTCCCGGGGCCCGGTGAGGGAGGAATGGCAGGTGGGTTACGGGACCTGGTGAGGTGCAGGGTCGTGGGGGCAGCGCGGTGCCGCACGGCACAGTGGTACTCACTCAGCCAATAATGAATGCAAAGTCTCCGGTAAAACAAACGGCTGGATGGACGGGTCCCACAGACGGCTGCGGTGGTTCTTCTCCCGGTAGGTTGGCGGTGACTGCCTTTCCCTGCACCTGTGTTATGTTCTCGGTTCCGGTGGCTTCCCACCGGTAAACCGCTCCCCAGCTTGGATGGATGCTGAGGGAACCCCTTTTGCCTGCAGGCTCTGGCCCTGGGAACTGTAGCCTTGGCGGTGACTGTATTTCCCTTCACGGTTTGAGCGGTTGCCTTCAATCGTGTCTTGACTGCTGGGAAACCCCGGAGGTTCCCTTCGCTAACGGATTTGACCGGTTTTGCGGCGACTCCAAGCCTGGTCGGGGTCCGTAGGCCCTGCCGAATGGTGCTGGCCTCTCTTCGCTCTCCGATCCGGTACCGGCGGGCCACCGCCCGTCCCCGGTCCTTACGGTTCACGTCAATCAGCCTCTCCTGCAGACAGTCACCACCGTCTGCCAACTTTGCTGTATGTGCCCGGGCCACGCACCCGGACACAGTCAGTCTGCTCCACTACCACTTCACTCCTCTCTCTTCCACTTCCCTAACTGAACTGTCACTTTTCCCGCCTCCAGGCCTGTGAACTCCTCGGTGGGTGGAGCCAACCGCCTGGCTCCACCCCACCTGGTGTGGACATCAGCCCCTGGAGGGAGGCAACAAGGATTTTTGTCTGACTTTGGTGTGCCTAGCCGGGGTGTGGGGTGTGTTGTTGCAGTACCTGTGACGTCCTGGCTTGTCCAGGGCGCCACATTCCTCCTTAGTAAAATGCAGACCGTCCGCTGGCTGCCCGTCCATCACCGGTTTTATTTTTTTTTGTTAACTGCAAAAGAGTAAAAACATCATTTAAAACACAAGCATTTTTAGTCAAACTTCCCACAACGGGAGGCACATTCTTAAACGTTTCTAACGGCATATATTTATTAAATGGTACGGCTTCCGCTCTTCTCCCACCCAAACAACCTGGCCCTGATGCTGCCCCTAAGAAGCGGGCAGCACCCCTTGACCCCAGTCCAGAACCAAGCTGCCCGAGCGGGTACGGTCTCTTTCAGGGGTCCCATGTCCATGGGAACCCCTGACCCCCGGAGGATCACCACCGGTTCAGGTGGTGGCCGGGCCCCAGCCTACTCTGCTGCGGGCCCTTCCTCCAATCTGCCTCTCCGGAGGCGGCAACGGTTTAAGCCAAATATTTACATCCCACAAGTTTGTGGTTGCCCTGCAAGTTCTCGGGCTTGTCTGTAAGCAGTTCCTTACGCAGCGGTTGCAGAAAGTCCCTACGGGGACAACATGCCGGCAACGGCCAGTTTAATCACGGTCCCAATCAGATTACAGTTCGGTTGATTCAATCTTATCATTTAACTTATTCAAACGGTGCCGGTGGTCCCAAAGGGGACAACTTGCGGCGGGGGACCGCTGCCATTACTGCTCACCTTCGTCCTCCTCACCCGACCCTGGGTGGAAGAACACAGGTACCAGCCCCTCCAGCGCATAGTAGGCGCGACGAGGAAGGGCCGCCCGGTATCCATTATTTCCGCTCCGGGGGATGTAAGTGGCCTCCGTGCCATACAGGGCGACGACTCCCTCGTCCTCCTCCGAAACAGGCTCTGTGTCAGGTCCGGAGTCACCATCATCTGTCCCTGCGCCAGGCGGGTTGCCGCCAGCTGCCGCAGTCTCCGGGCTCACCAATCTTTCGGCTACTGTTACGAGGGGGTGTACGTTAGATGGACCAGCAGCAGCGGGGTGCACGGGCAGGGAAGACGGAGGCGGCATGGGGGCCAGAGGTAGACCGGGTCCCTCAGCCGCAACGGCCGGTCCCTCGGGGACACAAGGGCGTGGGTCACTCACCAGCTCCTCCATCATGGCCTCCATTCCGTATACCCGGGCGACCGCAGCTACCTCCTCCACCTCCGCGGTCCACTGCTCCATCAGCAGACATATCTGACTCCGGTAGCGCCGGCAGATCCCCGCCATTCGGGCCCTGAGCCACGCCGCTGTTCCGGGCACCGGCTCCGTAACCTCTGCGTAGCTGGACGGGGCGGACATGGTGGTAGCGGTACTTTCCAGGAACCAGCAGATCGCAGAGTCCTGGCGTCCCTGCTTCTATAGCCGCGGTTCATATGCGGCCGGCCGCCATTCTGTGCCCCCTTACCCCTTAGTCTTTTTCTGGCTCCTCCTCTACAGGGGCGGGGTTTCGGCTTTCGCGCCTCCACTGCTCGAGGAGACGCTCGAGCGGGGATTTTTCGCACCCAAAATGGCGGCTTCTCAAAATTTTCGGCCAGACACCTCAGGCGGTCACAAGGCGCACCTCTACCAGACGGCAGAGCGGTAAGATCCTGTTCGTGACGCCAAGTTGTCGCGGGCGGGGAAGGGACGCTGCGCTCACCACGCTCGGGTCCGGCTGCTTTGCTTGCTGCTCGGTCGGTGGCTCGAGTGGTGGGCCGGACCCGGGGACTCGAGCAGCGCTCCTCGCCCGTGAGTGAAAAGGGGGGATTGGTTTTGGGGATGTATTGTCCGTGATGCCACCCACGGTTGTGGTGAGGTTGTGACACCACCGCTGCTCTGGACGGGGATCCCGGGAGCGATGACAGGGAGCAGCTTAGATGTTGTTCTTCCCCTCCGTGAGTAGCAGGGTTGGTTGTCCCGGGGCCCGGTGAGGGAGGAATGGCAGGTGGGTTACGGGACCTGGTGAGGTGCAGGGTCGCGGGGGCAGCGCAGTGCCGCACGGCACAGTGGTACTCACTCAGCCAATAATGAATGCAAAGTCTCCGGTAAAACAAACGGCTGGATGGACGGGTCCCACAGACGGCTGCGGTGGTTCTTCTCCCGGTAGGTTGGCGGTGACTGCCTTTCCCCGCACCTGTGTTATGTTCTCGGTTCTGGTGGCTTCCCACCGGTAACCCTCTCCCCAGCTTGGATGGATGCTGAGGGAGCCCCTTTTGCCCGCAGGCTCTGGCCCTGGGAACTGTAGCCTTGGCGGTGACTGTATTTCCCTTCACGGTTTGAGCGGTTGCCTTCAATTGGGTCTTGACTGCTGGGAAACCCCGGAGGTTCCCTTCGCTAACGGATTTGACCGGTTTTGAGGCGACTCCAAGCCTGGTCGGGGTCCGTAGGCCCTGCCGAATGGTGCTGGCTTCTCTTTGCTCTCCGATCCGGTACCGGTGGGCCACCGCCCGTCCCCGGTCCTTACGGTTCACGTCAATCAGCCTCTCCTGCAGACGGTCACCACCGTCTGCCAACCTTGCTGTATGTGCCCGGGTCACGCACCCGGACACGGTCAGTCTGCTCCACTACCACTTCACTCCTCTCTCTTCCACTTCCCTAACTGAACTGTCACTTTTCCTGCCTCCAGGCCTGTGAACTCCTCGGTGGGTGGAGCCAACTGCCTAGCTCCACCCCACCTGGTGTGGACATCAGCCCCTGGAGGGAGGCAACAAGGATTTTTGTCTGACTTTGGTGTGCCTAGCCGGGGTGTGGGGTGCGTTGTTGCAGTACCTGTGACGTCCTGGCTTGTCCAGGGCGCCACATGTACAGGGTCAGAGACAAGTTGCTATGGCACTCGGACAAGCGCACAAGACCACCAGACAGCGACAGAGGGGAAGAGAGATAGCCAGAAGGGACGCATACGCACATCCATTAGGTTGGTTCTTAAGAAGTACATCATATATATTAAATACAACAAAGGCAAGTATTAGCCCTAAATAGGGGCAAGTCCATAAATAATATGATGTATCCACAATAAGCAGGCAAAGAGCTGGATCCATATGATATCCATAATATCCATTGGATCAAAATCACCATTAATTAGTATATGGAGACAGGTCCCAGACAGGAATGCTTACAGCAAGGCACTATTGTAAAAAACATATGACAATTGTAGAATATAATATATCATATTAAATAGAAAGATACAGTATGAGACAATTGTGGAGGGCACATGCACACAAGAATTCTACAAGCATGGAGAAAAGTTCAGAGTTTCATTTAATCCCTGAGGTGTCTCTCTCTGTGCCAGGATTTTCCTAAGGTTGGCACCCCTGATCCTTCCCTGTACTAAGTCTATGGTGGGCTTTGCACACTACGATATCGCAGGTGCGATGTCGGTGAGGTCAAATCGAAAGTGACACACATCCGGCGTCGCTGTCGACATCGTAGTGTGTAAAGCCTTTTACATACGATTAACCCTAGAACGCGCAAGCATAACAATCTACCATAGAAAACAAATGACCTAGCAGGCCTGCGAGGCCCCAGGTATGCGTTCTAGGGTTAACGAGCGCAAAAGCGTCGTTATCGTATGATCGGTGTAGGGTCCAACATTTGCATAATACCGCTGCTGAGATGGTACGATGTTGTTCCTCATTCCAGCAGGCAGCACACATCGCTGTGTGTGAAGCCGCTGGAGCGAGGAACATATCCTACCTGCGTCCCGGCCGGCTATGCGGAAGGAGGTGGGCGGGATGTTTACGTCCCGCTCATCTCCTCCCCTCCGCTTCTATTGGCTGCCTGCCGTGTGACGTCGCTATGACGCCGCACGACCCGCCCCCTTAGGAAGTAGGCGGGTCGCTTGCCACAGCGACGTCGCAGGGCAGGTGAGTGCATGTAAAGCTGGCGTAGCGATAATGTTCGCTACACCAGCAATCACAAGATATCGTACCTGCGAAGGGGGCGGGGACTATCGCTGCAGCGTCGGTAACACATTGTTACCGATGTCGCAACGTGCAAAGCCCGCCTAAGTCTCAAATCCTCAGGGACCTAGGATCACAATTATGGAAATCTGTGAAGTGACAAGGCAAACTTTTCAAAAAAGCCACATCGGTCGCAGTCCTGGCCGCACCAATGTCCCACAAATGTTCTTGGACTAACCCGTAGTTCTCTGGAGGTCAGGCCAATATAGATTTTGGAGCAACCACACGTGGCATAATATACCATGTGGGTGCTTTTACATGTGATGTAGTGATTTATTTTATAGCAACGAAAACCATCTGCTGTCTCAAAAGTGAAGCAGCGCAGGACATTGGCGCAGGCAGCACAGCGGCCACATGAATAACAACCCACGATAGGACCTCTGGTGTTAAAGGGGTTTGTTATCTTAGATACGTAATGACTTTGGATAAGGACATCACTGAGGTTCTTACACCGCCTAGAGGTCAAAAGTGGTCTTTCAGATAAAAATTGAGTGAAGGAGGGCTCCATGTTTAAGATGGACAAATGTTTTAAAAGAATGGCCTTTATAGCTAACCACTCATAGTTATAAGTTGAGAGGAATCTCCATTTTTGTTCAGATCCATCTTTCTTAGTTGGTTGATGTAACTGAGCCCGGGAAGTGTATTTTGCTCACTTGTACCCACCCTTTACACACCTGTTGCTGTAACGTCTCTGTAAAAAGCAGGTGTTAAGGTCACTGACCTCAAAACATTCTTCGGTAGAGCATATCCGCCGCATCCTCAAGAATTGGCCAACCGGGATAGCTCTAATGGTGGAGCATTTGTGCGAGGAGGATGCGTGTAATAAAAAATGAACCAACTTTTTTGCGATAAACGTCGGTCTTTATAGCACTACCTTGACCATGGTCCAACTGTATGCTCAAAAAAATCAATTTTGCAAGAATCACACCTGTGTATTAATTTGATGTGATACTCATTGTTATTGAGTGTATGAAAAAAAACCGAGTTGCTCGCTGTGCCCTGCCAGAAAATAAAAATATCGTGGATGTATCTTATCCAGCACTGGATATGAGAGCCGGCCGGTGACTGTTCCCCCCAGACAAAGCCCACTCCCAGTACTCCTGGAAGAGGTTTGCATAAGACTGGGCATAGGCCGTCCCCATTGCAGTGCCACGACGGTGAAGATAAAAGGAATTCTTAAACACAAAAAAATAGTGTGACAGGGCAAAGTCGACCAGTTCAATAATCAAATCACATAGGTGTCTATCCCGGTTGGCTGCCCTGAGGAAGAAGTGAACTGCCTGTAGACCATGCTGGTGGTCCATGCAAGTATACAGGGATTCTACATCTGCTGTAACCAGCAACACGTTATCATCCACAAAGATCCCATCAACCCTATTCAGGACATCCATTGTGTCTTTGACATATGAAGGTAATGTCTCAACAAGTTGGTTAAGGTAGTAGTCTATGAACCTACATATGGCATAGACCCTCTATCCCTGACACAATGGGATGTCCTGTAGGTTAAAGGGGGTCTCTGTGGATTTTAGGGATTATGTAAAAGGTGGGTATTTTGGGATAGGTGGTGGTAAGGCCCTCGAAAACTTTTTTAGTAATATGGCCATCATCAAATGCCCTAAACAAGATGGCATGCAATTGTCTAGAAAAGAGAGGTAGGGGGTTGGAGTGTAGTTTAGGATCAGGATTCCTCAGCTGCCTCAAGACTTCCCGCTCGTATTGGTCCTTAGGCCAGATTACTATGTGTGACCCCCCCTTGTCTGCATCTTTAAATACCTCATCATCCATGGCCCTAAGCTCTCTCAGGGCATCTCTCTGGGTCTTTGTGAGATTATCAAATTTCCATTTTGTTTGGACTTTGAGATCCTCGGTGACAAGTTTCACAAAAATTGATGGGGACAAGTATGGGCACGTTACTACAGGATAGGTACAAGGATGAGTACATTACTACAGCATGGGGAACAGGATGGGGAATATTACTAAAATATCTTGGCCAAAATCACTAAATGGTGCTAGTTGTAAAACTATATTACTTACAAGAAAGATAAAATGTAAACAAAAAAAATAAAGTATGTAAAGAAATGTTGTTTTTTTATATGTAAACTAAAAAAGTGTATGTTGTTATAATAAACGAGCAAAAAATATTCACAGTGATCCAAAGGTGTGGAGAGAAAAAAATATGGCACCAAAAAAATGCCACTTTGTCCTGCAAAGAATGCGGCCCCTCAAATTCTTCTTCTTCTATGTGTGGCTCATATGCCCAGCCGAGTTTGAGACCCCTGGCCTACACAATGAGCTCCTGGGAGGCAGCATTCAGCGTTTCTGTGTTGCAGCCAGAACAGTTTGCATCTGCACTTTTTTCCACTTAGTTTGGATGTGCTGAATAATCGTGCCGTTTGCACTGTACATTTCGGGGTGCACTCCCCTTCTTTCCCTCCAACCTGTGAGAGGACTGTTTAAATTAGTACACAGCACAGCTTGATCCTGCTTCTCGGCTCATTGTACAGGCCGAGGCCCAGAAGAGGGTAAGTCTGGGTTTAGTGTAGAACAGAGGTCTCAAACATGCGGCCCCCGAGAGCAGCATGTGGCCTGAGGCTGCTTGTTGCGGCCCGCAGACCCACTAACGATCATGGCCTTATGCTGGAGGTCGGCGCCAGCTGAGCACAGTTGAATCATTTTCAGTGCCGCGCATAGGAGCTTTCTGCCCGCCAATCAGATGCAAGGAGGTGACGCCGCTGCATGACGTCATCTCCTTGCATCTGATTGGCGGAGAACAGCCATTGGTATAGTGCAGAAAGCTCTGCTGTGCAGCACTGTCAATGATTCAACCCTAGAAAAGCCTTGCCGGCGCCGATCCCCGTCATAGGGCCGCGATCTTCACAGGGTCTGCGGGCCGCAACAAGCACGTAAGATACGTGCCCATGATCAGGACCCATTTCATCCTGGACACAGCGGCCTGGCCCCGCCCCCCGCACGGATTGGCCGCTCGACCAGACCCCCCCGCACACATTGGCCGCTCGGTCAAGCCCCGCCCCCCTCAAGCATTGGACGCTCGGCTTGGCCCCACCCTCCGCACGCATTCTCCGAACCCGCACGGAGCCCCGACTCCCAGTTGACTGCTGCATCCCCGGGAGCCCACACCAGTAACCCAGCCGAGACATACCCTTGCGTTGCTGGGATCGTGCCGGAGCCGGCGTATGCTGGTAACCATGGTACACATCGGGTAACCATGGAAACCACTTTGCTTAATTACCCGATTGTGTACCATGGTTACCAGCGTATGCCGGCTCCCTGCCCATTCAGATCGTTAGTCTCCAGCTGTCAAACACGTTAATGCATGCTGCACAGCAGGAGACCAACAAACAAAAAATGAACCAGCACTGTCGCTTTGAATGGTTACCTGATGTGTACCATGGTTACTAGCTTACCCCGGCTCCTGGCACACGTGTGCTGGAGTCGGCGTACGCTGGTAACCATGGTACACATTGGGTAACTATGGAAACCGTGTTGCATAGTTACCCGGGCCACGACCCCCGCACTGTGCCCGCTCGGCCACGCACCCCCCACACTATGCCCGCTCAGCCACTCCCCCCACACTCTGCCCGCTCAGCCACGCCCCCCACTATGCCCGCTCGGTCACGCCCCCCCACTATGCCCGCTCGGCCACGCCCCCCACACTATGCCCGCTCGGCCACGCGCCCCCCCCCACTATGCCCACTCGGCCACGCCACCCACACTATGCCCACTCAGCCACGCCCCACTATGCCCGCTCGGCCACGTCCCTGCCACATTATGCCCGCTCAGCCACGCCCCCCTAAACCATGCCTGCTTGGCCACGCCCCCCACACTATGCCCACTCAGCCACGCCCACCGCACACATTGGGCACCTATTAGGCACCTCCCCCCAGGACCGCTCCACCTATTAGACATCTCCCCCCAAGGACTACTCCACCTATTAGACACCTCCCCCACAGGACTACTTCACCTACTAGACACCTCCCCCAGGACACTTCCTCCTATTAGACTCCTCTCCCCCCAGGACTACTTCTCCTATTATCCTCCTCTCTCCCCAGGACTACTCTTCCTATTATACCACTCTCCCCCCAGGACTACTCCTCCTATTATCCTCCTCTCTCCCCAGGACTACCCCTCCTATTATCCTCCTCTCCCCCCAAGACTACTCCTCCTATTATACTCCTCTCTCCCCAGCACTACTCCTCCTATTATCCTCCTCTCCCCCCAGGACTACTCCTCATATTATATTCCTCACCTCCAGAACTACTCCTCCTATTATACTCCTCTCCACCCAGGACTACTCCTCCTATTATACTCCTCTCCACCCAGGACTACTCCTCCTATTATACTCCTCTCTCCCCAGGACTATTCCTCTAACACACACACACTGCACAAAACACACTTCCCACCAAAACACACACACCCACACAAACCGCGCAACACACACAGCACCACAAACACACAACTCTGCAGACACACAGCGCTCCACAAACAACGCAACACTCACAAACAACACTGCTCTCACACCCCCCACACCCAGACAACACCCAGGACATTTACAGCGCCCTACACAAACACTTTGCAACTACACACAACAACATCTCTCTCTCCCTCTCTCTCTCTCTCTCTCTCTCTCTCTCTCTCTCTCTATATATATATACTTAAGCAAGCATTGTTGACCTTAGGGAGATCAACATATCCACTGCGGAGACACCATCACGTGTTTCTCAACGCAGTGATTCTAGAGCATTGCCCCCTGGGAAGTATGCAAATAAGAAAGCCGCGGAGACACCATCACGTGTTTCTCAACGCTGGCAGGAAACTAGCCAGGTCTTTCACCGGGAAGGAACAACCACGGGAAGGGCAGTCTCCAGTCAAGGAGACCACCTATACCAAACATGGTATCCATCCACAGACAGCCGTTTCGGGGTATTTGCCCCTCATCAGTGTGGAGTAGGAATCTGGCTAGTGGGGGCAATGCCTAGTATAAGACTACTTAAGCAAGCATTGTTGACCTTAGGGAGATCAACATATCCACTGCGGAGACACCATCACGTGTTTCTCAACGCAGTGATTCTAGAGCATTGCCCCCTGGGAAGTGTGCAAATAAGAAAGCCGCGGAGACACCATCACGTGTTTCTCAACGCTGGCAGGAAACTAGCCAGGTCTTTCACCGGGAAGGAACAACCACGGGAAGGGCAGTCTCCAGTCAAGGAGACCACCTATACCAAACATGGTATCCATCCACAGACAGCCGTTTCGGGGTATTTGCCCCTCATCAGTGTGGAGTAGGAATCTGGCTAGTGGGGGCAATGCCTAGTATAAGACTACTTAAGCAAGCATTGTTGACCTTAGGGAGATCAACATATCCACTGCGGAGACACCATCACGTGTTTCTCAACGCAGTGATTCTAGAGCATTGCCCCCTGGGAAGTATGCAAATAAGAAAGCCGCGGAGACACCATCACGTGTTTCTCAACGCTGGCAGGAAACTAGCCAGGTCTTTCACCGGGAAGGAACAACCACGGGAAGGGCAGTCTCCAGTCAAGGAGACCACCTATACCAAACATGGTATCCATCCACAGACAGCCGTTTCGGGGTATTTGCCCCTCATCAGTGTGGAGTAGGAATCTGGCTAGTGGGGGCAATGCCTAGTATAAGACTACTTAAGCAAGCATTGTTGACCTTAGGGAGATCAACATATCCACTGCGGAGACACCATCACGTGTTTCTCAACGCAGTGATTCTAGAGCATTGCCCCCTGGGAAGTATGCAAATAAGAAAGCCGCGGAGACACCATCACGTGTTTCTCAACGCTGGCAGGAAACTAGCCAGGTCTTTCACCGGGAAGGAACAACCACGGGAAGGGCAGTCTCCAGTCAAGGAGACCACCTATACCAAACATGGTATCCATCCACAGACAGCCGTTTCGGGGTATTTGCCCCTCATCAGTGTGGAGTAGGAATCTGGCTAGTGGGGGCAATGCCTAGTATAAGACTACTTAAGCAAGCATTGTTGACCTTAGGTCAACAATGCTTGCTTAAGTAGTCTTATACTAGGCATTGCCCCCACTAGCCAGATTCCTACTCCACACTGATGAGGGGCAAATACCCCGAAACGGCTGTCTGTGGATGGATACCATGTTTGGTATAGGTGGTCTCCTTGACTGGAGACTGCCCTTCCCGTGGTTGTTCCTTCCCGGTGAAAGACCTGGCTAGTTTCCTGCCAGCGTTGAGAAACACGTGATGGTGTCTCCGCGGCTTTCTTATTTGCATACTTCCCAGGGGGCAATGCTCTAGAATCACTGCGTTGAGAAACACGTGATGGTGTCTCCGCAGTGGATATGTTGATCTCCCTAAGGTCAACAATGCTTGCTTAAGTAGTCTTATACTAGGCATTGCCCCCACTAGCCAGATTCCTACTCCACACTGATGAGGGGCAAATACCCCGAAACGGCTGTCTGTGGATGGATACCATGTTTGGTATAGGTGGTCTCCTTGACTGGAGACTGCCCTTCCCGTGGTTGTTCCTTCCCGGTGAAAGACCTGGCTAGTTTCCTGCCAGCGTTGAGAAACACGTGATGGTGTCTCCGCGGCTTTCTTATTTGCATACTTCCCAGGGGGCAATGCTCTAGAATCACTGCGTTGAGAAACACGTGATGGTGTCTCCGCAGTGGATATGTTGATCTCCCTAAGGTCAACAATGCTTGCTTAAGTAGTCTTATACTAGGCATTGCCCCCACTAGCCAGATTCCTACTCCACACTGATGAGGGGCAAATACCCCGAAACGGCTGTCTGTGGATGGATACCATGTTTGGTATAGGTGGTCTCCTTGACTGGAGACTGCCCTTCCCGTGGTTGTTCCTTCCCGGTGAAAGACCTGGCTAGTTTCCTGCCAGCGTTGAGAAACACGTGATGGTGTCTCCGCGGCTTTCTTATTTGCATACTTCCCAGGGGGCAATGCTCTAGAATCACTGCGTTGAGAAACACGTGATGGTGTCTCCGCAGTGGATATGTTGATCTCCCTAAGGTCAACAATGCTTGCTTAAGTAGTCTTATACTAGGCATTGCCCCCACTAGCCAGATTCCTACTCCACACTGATGAGGGGCAAATACCCCGAAACGGCTGTCTGTGGATGGATACCATGTTTGGTATAGGTGGTCTCCTTGACTGGAGACTGCCCTTCCCGTGGTTGTTCCTTCCCGGTGAAAGACCTGGCTAGTTTCCTGCCAGCGTTGAGAAACACGTGATGGTGTCTCCGCGGCTTTCTTATTTGCATTCTATATATATATATATATATACTAGAAGGTGGCCCGATTCTACGCATCGGGTATTCTAGAATTTACGTATTGTGTAGTTAATGTATGATTTTGTTATATATATATATATATAGATGTTGTTGTGTGTAGTTACCAAGTGTTTGTGTAGGGGCTGTACATGTTCTGGGTGTTGTCTGGGTGTAGCGGGGGGTGAGAGCGGTGTTGTTTGTGTCTTGCGTTGTGTGTCGTTATTTGTGGAGCGCTGTGTGTCTGTATCGTTGTGTATGTGTGTGTGTGTTTTGGGGGGAGGTATGTTTTGTGCAATGTGTGTGTTGTGCGGTATGTGCGTATATTTGTGTGTGCCGCGGTGTTTGTGTGTTGAGTGTTGTGTGTCTGCGGCGTTGTCTGTGTGTGTGGGTGTCTGTGTAGGGTGGTGTTTGTGGTTCCCAGTGTGTGTGTGGTGTGTTGTGCAGTGCGTGTGTGGCAGTGTGTGTGTGTGTTTTGGGGGGAGGTGTGCACCCCCCATCGTGGTCCACCCCCCATCGTGCTCCATCTCCCATGCTGTGCACCCCCCATCATGCTCCATCCCCCATGCTGCGCACCCCCCATCGTGCTCCATCCCCACTCCCCATTGTGCTCCATCCTCCATGCTGCGCATTCCCCATCGTGCTCCATCCCCCATGCTGCGCATTCCCAATCGTGCTCCATCCCCCATGCTGCGCATTCCTCATCGTGCTCCATCCCCCATGCTGCGCACTCCCAAATGTGCTCCATCCCCCATGCTGCGCACTCCCCATCGTGCTCCATCCCCCATGCTGCGCACTCCCCATCGTGCTCCATCCCCCATGCTGCACACTCCCCATCGTGCTCCATCCCCCATGCTGCGCACCCCCCATCATGCTCCATCTCCCATGCTGCGCACTCCCCATCGTGCTCCATCCCCCATGCTACGCATTCCCCATCATGCTCCATCCCCCATGCTGCGCACTCCCAAACGTGCTCCATCCTCCATGCTGCGCACTCCCCATCGTACTCCATCCCCCATGCTACGCATTCTCCATCATGCTCCATCCCCCATGCTGCGCACTCCCCATCGTGCTCCATCCCCCATGCTGCGCACTCCCCATCGTGCTCCATCCCCCATGCTGCACACTCCCCATCGTGCTCCATCCCCCATGCTGCACACTCCCCATCGTGCTCCATCCCCCATGCTGCGCACCCCCCATCGTGCTCCATCCCCCATGCTGCGCACACCCCATCGTGCTCCATCCCCCATGCTGCGCACTCCCCATCGTGCTCCATCCCCCATGCTGCGCACCCCCATCGTGCTCCATCCCCCATGCTGCGCACCCCCCATCGTGCTCCATCCCCCATGCTGCGCACTCCCCATCGTGCTCCATCCCCCATGCTGCACACTCCCCATCGTGCTCCATCCCCCATGCTGCGCACTCCCCATCGTGCTACATCCCCCATGCTGTGCACCCCCCATCGTGCTCCACAGTCACACATCAGACAGTAAACACGCACACATATGATCGCATACACTCACACACACACCCCACTTCTCCCTGTGCCCACCGGTGGGCGGTCCCAGCAGCTGTGCTGCACGCCGTGCTCCTCTGCCGACACTCACAGATCCGATCGCATACACTCACACACACACACACACACTCACACACATCCGATCGCATACACTCACACACATCCGATCACATACACTCACACACACTCACACACATCCGATCGCATACACACACACACTGACGATATCGCACATACGCGCTGACACACTCACAACATCCGGAGATACCACATGCTTCCGGCCATGTGATCCTCCAGCAGGTCCTGGAAGCTCACAGCACAGTATCGCCGCCGAGAAGCAAGCGATATCACGGGATGTTGTGAGTGTGTGGATGCGATGTGAGGTGTGTGTGAGAGTGAGTGTGATCTGATGTGTGTGTGTGTGTGTCTGTTCTTATGTGTGTGTGAGGTGTGTGTGTTCCGCCGCTGCAGGACGTGGATGCGATCTGATGTGTGTGTGAGGTGTGTGTGTTCTGCCGCTGCAGGACGTGGATGCGATCTGATGTGAGTGTGAGTGTGAGTCTGAGTGTGAGTCTGAGTGTGAGTCTGAGTGTGAGTCTGAGTGTGAGTGCGAGTGTGCATGTGAGTGTGAGTGTGCATGTGAGTGTGAGTGTGCATGTGAGTGTGAGTCTGAGTGTGAGTCTGAGTGTGCATGTGAGTGTGAGTGTGCATGTGAGTGTGAGTGTGCATGTGAGTGTGAGTGTGAGTGTGCATGTGAGTGTGAGTGTGCATGTGAGTGTGAGTCTGAGTGTGAGTGTGCATGTGAGTGTGAGTGTGCATGTGAGTGTGAGTGTGCATGTGAGTGTGAGTCTGAGTGTGAGTGTGCATGTGAGTGTGAGTCTGAGTGTGAGTGTGCATGTGAGTGTGAGTCTGAGTGTGCATGTGAGTGTGAGTCTGAGTGTGAGTGTGCATGTGAGTGTGAGTCTGAGTGTGAGTGTGCATGTGAGTGTGAGTCTGAGTGTGAGTGTGCGTGTGAGTGTGAGTCTGAGTGTGAGTGTGCGTGTGAGTGTGCATGTGAGTGTGAGTTTGCATGTGAGTGTGAGTGTGCATGTGAGTGTGAGTCTGAGTGTGAGTGTGCATGTGAGTGTGAGTCTGAGTGTGAGTGTGCATGTGAGTGTGAGTCTGAGTGTGAGTGTGCATGTGAGTGTGAGTCTGAGTGTGCATGTGAGTGTGAGTCTGAGTGTGAGTGTGCATGTGAGTGTGAGTCTGAGTGTGAGTGTGCATGTGAGTGTGAGTCTGAGTGTGAGTGTGCATGTGAGTGTGAGTGTGAGTCTGAGTGTGAGTGTGCATGTGAGTGTGAGTCTGAGTGTGAGTGTGCATGTGAGTGTGAGTCTGAGTGTGAGTGTGAGTGTGCATGTGAGTGTGAGTCTGAGTGTGAGTGTGCATGTGAGTGTGAGTGTGCATGTGAGTGTGAGTCTGAGTGTGCATGTGAGTGTGAGTCTGAGGGTGAGTCTGAGTGTGAGTGTGCATGTGAGTGTGAGTCTGAGTGTGAGTGTGCATGTGAGTGTGAGTCTGAGTGTGAGTGTGCATGTGAGTGTGAGTCTGAGTGTGAGTGTGCATGTGAGTGTGAGTCTGAGTGTGAGTCTGAGTGTGAGTGTGCATGTGAGTGTGAGTCTGAGTGTGAGTGTGCATGTGAGTGTGAGTCTGAGTGTGAGTGTGCATGTGAGTGTGAGTCTGAGTGTGAGTCTGAGTGTGAGTGTGCATGTGAGTGTGAGTCTGAGTGTGAGTGTGCATGTGAGTGTGAGTCTGAGTGTGAGTGTGCATGTGAGTGTGAGTCTGAGTGTGAGTGTGCATGTGAGTGTGAGTCTGAGTGTGAGTGTGCATCTGAGTGTGAGTCTGAGTGTGAGTGTGCATGTGAGTGTGAGTCTGAGTGTGAGTGTGCATGTGAGTGTGAGTCTGAGTGTGAGTGTGCATGTGAGTGTGAGTGTGAGTCTGAGTGTGAGTATGCATGTGAGTGTGAGTCTGAGTGTGAGTGTGCATGTGAGTGTGAGTCTGAGTGTGAGTGTGAGTGTGCATGTGAGTGTGAGTCTGAGTGTGAGTGTGCATGTGAGTGTGAGTGTGCATGTGAGTGTGAGTCTGAGTGTGCATGTGAGTGTGAGTCTGAGGGTGAGTCTGAGTGTGAGTGTGCATGTGAGTGTGAGTCTGAGTGTGAGTGTGCATGTGAGTGTGAGTCTGAGTGTGAGTGTGCATGTGAGTGTGAGTCTGAGTGTGAGTGTGCATGTGAGTGTGAGTCTGAGTGTGAGTCTGAGTGTGAGTGTGAGTCTGAGTGTGAGTCTGAGTGTGAGTGTGCATGTGAGTGTGAGTCTGAGTGTGAGTGTGCATGTGAGTGTGAGTCTGAGTGTGAGTCTGAGTGTGAGTGTGCATGTGAGTGTGAGTCTGAGTGTGAGTGTGCATGTGAGTGTGAGTCTGAGTGTGAGTGTGCATGTGAGTGTGAGTCTGAGTGTGAGTGTGCATGTGAGTGTGAGTCTGAGTGTGAGTGTGCATGTGAGTGTGAGTCTGAGTGTGAGTGTGCATGTGAGTGTGAGTCTGAGTGTGAGTCTGAGTGTGAGTGTGCATGTGAGTGTGAGTCTGAGTGTGAGTGTGCATGTGAGTGTGAGTCTGAGTGTGAGTCTGAGTGTGAGTGTGCATGTGAGTGTGAGTCTGAGTGTGAGTGTGCATGTGAGTGTGAGTGTGAGTCTGAGTGTGAGTGTGCATGTGAGTGTGAGTCTGAGTGTGAGTGTGCATGTGAGTGTGAGTCTGAGTGTGAGTGTGAGTGTGCATGTGAGTGTGAGTGTGAGTGTGAGTGTGCATGTGAGTGTGAGTGTGCATGTGAGTGTGAGTCTGAGTGTGCATGTGAGTGTGAGTCTGAGGGTGAGTCTGAGTGTGAGTGTGCATGTGAGTGTGAGTCTGAGTGTGAGTGTGCATGTGAGTGTGAGTCTGAGTGTGAGTGTGCATGTGAGTGTGAGTCTGAGTGTGAGTGTGCATGTGAGTGTGAGTCTGAGTGTGAGTGTGCATGTGAGTGTGAGTCTGAGTGTGAGTGTGCATGTGAGTGTGAGTGTGAGTCTGAGTGTGCATGTGAGTGTGAGTCTGAGGGTGAGTCTGAGTGTGAGTGTGCATGTGAGTGTGAGTCTGAGTGTGAGTGTGCATGTGAGTGAGTGTGAGTCTGAGTGTGAGTCTGAGTCTGAGTGTGAGTTAGTGTGAGTGAGTGTGCGTGTGAGTCTGAGTGTGAGTGTGTGTGAGTCTGAGTCTGCGTGTGAGTCTGAGTGTGAGTGTGCATGTGAGTGTGAGTCTGAGTCTGAGTGAGTGTGAGTGAGTGTGCGTGTGAGTCTGAGTGTGAGTCTGAGTGTGAGTCTGAGTGTGAGTGTGCATGTGAGTGTGAGTCTGAGTCTGAGTGTGAGTGTGTGTGAGTCTGAGTGTGAGTCTGAGTCTGCGTGTGAGTCTGAGTGTGAGTCTGAGTCTGGGTGTGAGTGTGAGTGAGTGTGAGTGAGTGTGCGTGTGAGTCTGAGTGTGAGTGTGAGTGTGTGTGAGTCTGAGTGTGAGTCTGAGTCTGAGTCTGCGTGTGAGTCTGAGTGTGAGTGTGCATGTGAGTCTGAGTGTGAGTCTGAGTGTGAGTCTGAGTGTGAGTCTGAGTGTGCGTGTGAGTCTGAGTGTGAGTCTGAGTGTGAGTCTGAGTGTGCGTGTCAGTCTGAGTGTGAGTCTGAGTGTGAGTGTGCA
The DNA here is from genome assembly GCF_048569485.1 of Anomaloglossus baeobatrachus. Classification (NCBI taxonomy): domain Eukaryota; kingdom Metazoa; phylum Chordata; class Amphibia; order Anura; family Aromobatidae; genus Anomaloglossus; species Anomaloglossus baeobatrachus. The sequence goes on along the minus strand of NW_027444022.1, from coordinate 106,358 downwards.
TGTGAGTGTGAGTCTGAGTGTGAGTGTGAGTGTGAGTCTGAGTCTGAGTGTGTGTGAGTGTGAGTCTGAGTGTGCGTGTGAGTCTGTGAGTGTGCGTGTGAGTCTGTGTGAGTGTGCGTGTGAGTGTGCATGTGAGTGTGAGTCTGAGTGTGAGTGTGCATGTGAGTGTGAGTCTGAGTGTGAGTGTGCATGTGAGTGTGAGTCTGAGTGTGAGTGTGCATGTGAGTGTGAGTCTGAGTGTGAGTGTGCATGTGAGTGTGAGTCTGAGTGTGAGTCTGAGTGTGAGTGTGCATGTGAGTGTGAGTCTGAGTGTGAGTGTGCATGTGAGTGTGAGTCTGAGTGTGTGTGCATGTGAGTGTGAGTCTGAGTGTGAGTGTGCATGTGAGTGTGAGTCTGAGTGTGAGTGTGCATGTGAGTGTGAGTGTGAGTCTGAGTGTGCATGTGAGTGTGAGTCTGAGGGTGAGTCTGAGTGTGAGTGTGCATGTGAGTGTGAGTCTGAGTGTGAGTGTGCATGTGAGTGAGTGTGAGTGTGAGTCTGAGTGTGAGTGTGCATGTGAGTGTGAGTCTGAGTGTGAGTCTGAGTGTGAGTGTGAGTGAGTGAGTGTGCGTGTGAGTCTGAGTGTGAGTCTGAGTGTGAGTCTGAGTGTGAGTGTGCATGTGAGTGTGAGTGTGAGTCTGAGTGTGAGTGTGAGTGTGTGTGAGTCTGAGTGTGAGTCTGAGTCTGAGTCTGCGTGTGAGTCTGAGTGTGAGTCTGAGTCTGAGTCTGAGTGTGAGTGAGTGTGAGTGAGTGTGCGTGTGAGTCTGAGTGTCAGTGTGAGTGTGTGTGAGTCTGAGTGTGAGTCTGAGTCTGAGTCTGCGTGTGAGTCTGAGTGTGAGTGTGCATGTGAGTCTGAGTGTGAGTCTGAGTGTGAGTCTGAGTGTGAGTCTGAGTGTGAGTCTGAGTGTGCGTGTGAGTCTGAGTGTGAGTCTGAGTGTGAGTGTGAGTCTGAGTGTGCGTGTCAGTCTGAGTGTGAGTCTGAGTGTGAGTGTGCATGTGAGTGTGAGTCTGAGTGTGAGTGTGAGTGTGTGTGAGTCTGAGTGTGAGTCTGAGTGTGAGTCTGAGTGTGAGTGTGAGTCTGAGTCTGAGTGTGTGTGAGTGTGAGTCTGAGTGTGCGTGTGAGTCTGTGAGTGTGCGTGTGAGTCTGTGTGAGTGTGCGTGTGAGTGTGCATGTGAGTGTGCATGTGAGTGTGCGTGTGAGTGTGCGTGTGAGTCTGATTGTGAGTGTGCATGTGAGTCTGAGTGTGAGTCTGAGTGTGAGTGTGCATGTGAGTCTGAGTGTGAGTGTGCGTGTGAGTCAGAGTGAGTGGAGGCCAATCCGTGCGGGGGGGGCGGACCCGAGGCGAGCGGCCAATCCGTGCGGGGGGGAGGAGCCGAGGCGAGCGGCCAATCCGTGGGGGGGCGGGGCCATTGCGAGCCCAGCGGCCAATCAGCTTTGTGTCACCGTAAGGACACAATTTTGGAGCATGACAGACAGACAGACAGACAGATAGACAGACAGACAGACAGAATAAGGCAATTATATATATAGATGAGTCTGAGTGTGAGTCTGAGTGTGAGTGTGCATGTGAGTCTGAGTGTGAGTGTGCGTGTGAGTCAGAGTGAGTGGAGGCCAATCCGTGCGGGGGGGGCGGACCCGAGGCGAGCGGCCAATCCGTGCGGGGGGGAGGAGCCGAGGCGAGCGGCCAATCCGTGGGGGGGGCGGGGCCATTGCGAGCCCAGCGGCCAATCAGCTTTGTGTCACCGTAAGGACACAATTTTGGAGCATGACAGACAGACAGACAGACAGATAGACAGACAGACAGACAGAATAAGGCAATTATATATATAGATGAGTCTGAGTGTGAGTCTGAGTGTGAGTGTGCATGTGAGTCTGAGTGTGAGTGTGCGTGTGAGTCAGAGTGAGTGGAGGCCAATCCGTGCGGGGGGGGCGGACCCGAGGCGAGCGGCCAATCCGTGCGGGGGGGAGGAGCCGAGGCGAGCGGCCAATCCGTGGGGGGGCGGGGCCATTGCGAGCCCAGCGGCCAATCAGCTTTGTGTCACCGTAAGGACACAATTTTGGAGCATGACAGACAGACAGACAGACAGATAGACAGACAGACAGACAGAATAAGGCAATTATATATATAGATGAGTCTGAGTGTGAGTCTGAGTGTGAGTGTGCATGTGAGTCTGAGTGTGAGTGTGCGTGTGAGTCAGAGTGAGTGGAGGCCAATCCGTGCGGGGGGGGCGGACCCGAGGCGAGCGGCCAATCCGTGCGGGGGGGAGGAGCCGAGGCGAGCGGCCAATCCGTGGGGGGGCGGGGCCATTGCGAGCCCAGCGGCCAATCAGCTTTGTGTCACCGTAAGGACACAATTTTGGAGCATGACAGACAGACAGACAGACAGATAGACAGACAGACAGACAGAATAAGGCAATTATATATATAGATGAGTCTGAGTGTGAGTCTGAGTGTGAGTGTGCATGTGAGTCTGAGTGTGAGTGTGCGTGTGAGTCAGAGTGAGTGGAGGCCAATCCGTGCGGGGGGGGCGGACCCGAGGCGAGCGGCCAATCCGTGCGGGGGGGAGGAGCCGAGGCGAGCGGCCAATCCGTGGGGGGGCGGGGCCATTGCGAGCCCAGCGGCCAATCAGCTTTGTGTCACCGTAAGGACACAATTTTGGAGCATGACAGACAGACAGACAGACAGATAGACAGACAGACAGACAGAATAAGGCAATTATATATATAGATATATATATATATATATATATATAACTAAACAAAAAAGTGCAGGTTTGTTATAATGAACAAGCAAAAAATGTTCAAAAAAGTGATCCAAACGTGTATAGAAACAACTATGGAATTATTAAAAATGACACTTTGTCCTGCAAGGAGCGTGGCCCCTCTCAATTTTTTTTTCTATGTGTGCCCCATACACCTAGCTGGGTTTGACACCTCTGGTGTAGAAGGTCACCCTCTCATTGGAAGAGCTCAAATGGATATAGAAAGGCAGCAGTAATGAAATAAATACTTAACATTACGTATATCTCAGCATTTGTAGAGCTCGGTTATTACAACATTGAAGGGGTTGTCCATCAATTACACAATCCCTTTTAAAATACTATATTCCCCTGTAAAATATACGCATTGTATACTCATCCTCCGTCCCGGCACCATATCTCCAGGGGCTCGCAGGACATTATCAATCAGCGGCCACCATTGATCTGCTGTGCTCTTACTTGAAGGGGTGCGACTATTAGCAGTCGCTGATATTATTTTATAATGAAGAATACAGTACCCTCTCCTAGGATGCAGTGCCTACCCCCCCTGGTTCCCATGAGTATCAATGCTGAAAACACCAACACCTTTAAATCCCAGCTTTCCTACGTCCCACTGGGTAGGTTGCCCCGGGAGGGGGACCTAGGGGATGGCCCTGAAAGGGGTGGAGCGATCCCAGTCAAGCCCAGTGTGGGGGGGGGGGGGCGGTGAGTGTCTGACGTACAAGATAAGCAAGTGCTCGAACAGTGTAGACAGACCCAGGAAATGTGAAGGGTCAGGTGTGCCTCTAGCTGGATCGGGTACCCAGTGACCTGGGGCACAGAGAGGGAGGTTCCAGGGAAGGCACAGGACGCATGTCTCTGGAACCAGGGTACAGACAGGGCACAGGGCCCTAGAGTAGGTGACAGCTGCAAACAACCTGCTAAAAAGCTGCAGAGCAGGAAACCTTCAAGGACCTGGCTAACACACAAAACTCCGAGGTACCAGCAGCAACGACTGAGCCAGGGAAAGTAGCTCCACGCCATCCCGAGAGGGTTCACACTGCCGCCATTTGGACCAGAAACTGCCAAGGTCAGTTCAGGGACCCACAGACGCTTCAGGCCACGGGGTCCCAACCTTAAACCACAGTGCCACAAGAGCGAGAGAGCCCTGGATACTGCACCAGCATTGGGAAATAGGGGACCGAAAGCAGCCGTCTCCCGGATGTATTTGTGAGTAGAGGAAAGTTGGTTTACCAGTACTGTGCCATCCCTTTCTTCCAGCGCGATTCAGCCTCATCCAGCACCAAAAGGGACACTGGGGTTATCCCTACCCGCGAAGGGATTAACATACTAGCTGCCAATTCCACCAACCCCAATCCCAGTCCCTCACAAACAGCAGCGGCGGCATCCATTCCCTTTTCCCGCATCACCGCAGGTGGCGTCACATGAACATTAACTCTTATCTCCCCTGTAAATACTCCCCTTACAAAAGGGACCCAGGGCACGGAAGCGCACGGAAGTGGGCAACGGCCACCAAAGTGACATCCCTAACTGTGTATGCTGCCCGGGAGCGACTACCCCCTTCCCTGGGTGACAAATGCACAACATCTTTAAGAGAATTCAATGAGACTTACCTTTGCACTTGGCTCTGAAGAAAATATGGAGCAGGGCGTTTCTGTTGAAGAAAAACAATACAGAGTATTTAGGATTCAAGTTCAGAGCTCTTTAAAGCAATGATAAAGCCAACCTGTACATGGAACATGCCGCCCCATTCAGATGTGTATCCGGTATGAGTTCTATAACCGAGCTTTTCACAGATAGAAGCCGTAACCATTATATTTTATGGGGTGTTCATGTCTGCCCAAAACATGGGGACAAATTCATATATGATCCTAGTCAGGAATTAAACTTACCAAACAGAAGTCTTTGGATGTGTGAGGATAAAAATGGGACGGCACTCAGATGTCATGTTAATTTGTGTATTGCCCAATTGTCCTGTTTGTTTAACCCTTTAATGACAGAGCCAATTTTGAGCTTAATGATTAAGCCCCATTTATTCAAATGTTACCAGTGTCACTTTGTGGTAATAACTTTGGAACGCTCCTAAATATCCTGCTGATTCTGAGACTATTTTTTCATGACACATTATACTTTATGTTAGCTTAATTTTAGGTTGATATTTTTTTCTTTTATTTTCTGAAAATTTAGAAAAATAATTTTTTAAACTTTGACTGCTTTTCTCCCCAACCCCTTAAGGACCAGGCAATTTTTCTTTTTTTGCTCTTTTGTTTTGTTTCCTCCACACTTAAACTGAATTTTGGAAACGGAGGGTAGTTTTGCAAAGAGAATATTTTCAAAAATGTGTCATGCTAGGGATGGGTATGGGGAAATACCGAGCAAATGGCAAATAAGGAGGGCAGGAAAGGTGGGACCCATGTCTAGGAGAGAGGGTGACTCCTTATAAAACCTTGTGCTGGCCCCTGGCTCCCCTGACATCACTAGATAGGTATCCTGCTCGGCGAATAGGTGCGGAACCTAGACCCTCGCTGACCCTGAACTGGGCCCTAGGTAATGATCGGACAGGATGAGCACTAGTCAACCCCACTAAGTCCTAAATAAGACATAGGGAAAACAAAAAGGGCAGTTCAAATGAACAACTTATCTGCAAGATGACTTTGGGAGAGCGACAGCAATAAAAAGCAAAATGTTTCCAGGAGATTACAAGCAGACTGCTTACAATCTGGACCATATAGAAATAAACTTTATCACCAGTAACAATCCAAGGGGTAATGTGGGTACATAAAGAAACAGGGAGAGCATAATAATTAGCAGCTGAAAGGTAAAGATATCCGCAGGGTCCTAAAAGGGAAAAAGTTAACCCTAACAGAGAAAATACATAGAACTTCATTCACTCCACAGAAGAAGGAAAGGAATATCAAGGAGCAGTTTGTGCAGCCAAACGCAGCGACCTTCTACAGCCGAACACCACAGGGGTTGTTTGTCACTTGTGACAAAATATAAGGGATATGTTCACTCTTGTGATATACTGCATATTAGAAAATAGGTTAGATTAATGCATCTAACTAAGGACATGGATTATTGAAGCCATATTCTAATGAGACCAAGATAACCCTATTTGGTTTAGACGGCTTCAACCGTGTCTGGTAGCAACCATGTGACGAGGACAAAGACAAATGTATCTTGCCTAAAGTCAAGCAAGGGGCTGGGAGTCAAAGACATTTATTAATGCTTTAGGTCCTTCACTAACTAAACGAAAAAATGTGGAAGGAAAAAATGAAAATATTACTTTTTCCGCACAAAAATGTTACTTTAGCCCCAAATTTTGCATTTTCACAAGGGTAGCAGGAGAAATTCCACTGTACAATTTATTGTGCAATCTCTCCTCAGTACATTAATACCCCATGTGTGGTGGAAATCTACTGTTTGAGCACATGGCAGGGCTTGGAAGGGAAGGAGCGCCATTTGACTTTTTCACGTTTGGAGAACCACTGATGTGGCCAAATAGTGGACATCCCCCACAAGTGATCCCATTTTGGAAACTAGACTTTACAGAGTTTACCTAGATGTGTGGTGAGCACCTGGAAACCCCAGGTGCTTCACAGAATTGTATAACGTTGAGCTGTGAAAATGAAAAATGTACATTTTTAAAGCTCAAAAATGTTGCTTTAATCCCTTTCACTAGGGAAGAGGAGATAAAGCACCAATTTGTTGAACAAATTCTCCTAACTACAGTACTCCATATGTGGTCAAAAACTGCCTGTGAGGGACAGTGCAAAGCAGGGGCGTACATAGAAATCATGGGGCCCCATAGCAGAATTTCTAATTGCCACTCCCCCCCCAAAAAAACACTATTATTATTATTATTATTATTATTATTGTTATTATTAATTATAATAATATTTGGCTTGGTCACATAGGAACATATCTTACAACCTTTTAGCCCTTTCAAAGTAATTGCAGTCCTATTGAAGCCTCCTGGTTCCCTTTTCATTGCAGCCATAAAGTATGATGCCAACAAAATTGCCTCACAAACACTGTATGATCCCCACAGTGAATTCCTCCTCAAAGTACCCCCCTACAACTACCACGGCAATGAATGAATACCCCCAACACAGTGTGATCCCCACGCAGGTGTCCATGCATTATAATGGGCCTTCATACAGTATAATGGCCCCTTCTAACCCTCCTGACGAAGGCTTTCATGCTGAAACACGTGTAGGGACGGACGCCAGCACCAGCAGGAGGAGATGCCACTGGGTAATCTATTAATAGATTTGGTTTCCTACACCTTTAAACAGTACTTTATTTCTTTGTGATTTGTACTTTATTGTTTTGCCCTGCTCTAATTCCATCAGAGCTTTCTTATGCACACTTGTGCTGTATATCTAAATACTTCTAATTAATCTCTGGTGGTATGGAGTAGAGCTATACATATTGTGTACAGCCACATCTTTCATTGATTTTTTCCTCCTTCTGTTCCTTGCTGGTATTCTTCAGTCACTTGTTATTTACCTTTTTTTAAACCTTTTAATTAACTCTAATAAAATTTGTTATTTTAATTGGCTATTTGCTTTGTATTTTGGTTATTTCAATTGTTTTTGTGCAGGTAGCCTGGGCTATCTTCCCTTCTACTTTTCCATGGTTGAGATAAATTGATATACTTGTATATGTTCCCTTGTGTTTTGGCAATTTTGGTTATTTTTAAAGCCTCCAAATAGTATAATGACCCCCACACAGCCCTCCGCACAGTATGATGGACACAACACAAATTTTCACACTTGCTTGCATAAAGTGCAATGGCCCTCCATAAAAAAGAGAATTTTGTTTACTTACCGTAAATTCTTTTTCTTATAGTTCCGACATGGGAGACCCAAACCATGGGTGTATAGCTTCTGCCTCCGGAGGACACACAAAGTACTACACTCAAACGTGTAGCTCCTCCCTCCGGGCTATATACACCCCCTGGATGACAATCTACCCAGTTCAGTGCAAAAGCTGAAGGAGGACATCCACCCATAAGTAGAGATAGAGTAAAACTCGGAATAACCGTAACTCTGACTACTAACAACAGCCGGTGAAACACACGGAACAAAAAAACTGCCAACAGGCAACAGGGAGGGTGCTGGGTCTCCCATGTCGGAACTATAAGAAAAAGAATTTACGGTAAGTAAACAAAATTCTCTTTTTCTTTATCGTTCCTTATGGGAGACCCAAACCATGGGACGTTCCAAAGCAGTCCATGGGTGGGAATAAACCAAACTGAGAAGTAGGCAAAACCTAACTTCACAAATGGGCGACAGCCGCCTGAAGAATGCGTCTGCCCAAGCTCGCATCTGCCGAAGCATGAGCATGCACCTGGTAGTGCTTCGAAAAAGTGTGCAGACTGGACCACGTGGCAGCCTGACAAACCTGCTGAGCCGTAGCCTGGTGCCTGAAAGCCCAGGAGGCACCGCCAGCTCTGGTCGAGTGCGCCTTAATCCCTGGCGGGAGAGGCACCTGAGAACACTGGTAGGCATCGGTGATAGCCGACCTGATCCAACGAGCTAGGGTCGGTTTAGAAGCAGCGAGACCTTTGCGCTGACCAGTGGTTAGCACAAAAAGTGAGGTGCACCGCCTAAAAACGGCGGTGCGTGACACATAGATTCGGAGCGCCCGCACCAAATCCAAGGTATGCAACGCCTTTTCAAAGCGATGCACAGGGGCCAGACAAAGAGAAGGCAATGAAATGTCCTGGTTAAGGTGGAAAGGAGACACCACCTTAGGGAGAAAGTCCGGAGACGGACGAAGAACCACCTTGTCTTGGTGAAACACCAAAAAGGGGGATTCCGAAGAGAGCGCAGCCAAATCAGAAACTCTCCTGAGAGAAGTTATGGCTACTAGAAAAACAACTTTCTGTGAAAGTCGAAACAAGGGAACCTCCCTGAGAGGCTCAAAGGGGGGTTTCTGTAAGGCCGTGAGGACCAGATTAAGGTCCCAGGGATCCAAGGGCCGCCGGTAAGGAGGAATGATGTGAGATGCGCCCTGCATGAAGGTGCGCACCTGAGCCAGTCGGGCGATACGCCGCTGGAACAATACCGACAGAGCCGACACCTGTCCCTTGAGGGAATTGAGGGACAGTCCTAGCTGTAGACCGGACTGTAGAAAAGACAGGATGGTCGGCAAGGAGAACGGCCAAGGAGCATGGTCGGAAGAGCGACACCAGGACAGGAAAATCCTCCAAGTCCTGTGGTAAATCTTGGCCGAGGAAGACTTCCGAGCCTGAGTCATGGTGGAGATGACCTCAGAGGGAATGCCTGACGCCGTCAGGATCCAGGACTCAAGAGCCACGCCGTCAATCTGAGAGCCGCAGAATTCTGGCGGAAGAACGGACCTTGAGAGAGAAGGTCTGGGCGGTCCGGGAGATGCCACGGCACCTCTACGGACAGACGGAGCAGGTCTGGGTACCAGGCTCGCCTGGGCCAGTCCGGAGCAATGAGTATGACTCGCCGGCCCTCCATTCTGATCTTGCGCAGAACCCTGGGCAAGAGCGCTAGAGGGGGAAACACATAGGCCAGACGGAACTGAGACCAATCTTGAACCAGTGCGTCTGCTGCGAAGGCCTGAGGATCGTGGGAGCGAGCCACGTAAACCGGAACCTTGTTGTTGTGCCGGGATGCCATTAGGTCCACTTACGGAGTGCCCCACTTGCGGCAGATTGATCTGAACACTGACGGATGCAGGGCCCACTCGCCGCTGTCCACGGTTTGACGGCTGAGGTAATCGGCCTCCCAGTTTTCCACGCCTGGGATGTGGACTGCAGACATGGTGGACTTGGAGTCCTCCGTCCACTGGAGGATTCGTTGAACCTCCAACATCGCCAGACGGCTGTGAGTCCCGCCCTGGTGATTGATGTAGGCAACCGCTGTCGCGTTGTCCGACTGAACTCGAATGTGCTTGCCCGCCAACAGGTGGTGAAAGGCTAGGAGAGCTAGAAACACAGCTCTGATCTCCAGCACATTGATCGAGAGGGCTGATTCGGACGGAGTCCAAGTGCCCTGTGCTCGGTGATGGAGAAATACTGCTCCCCAACCGGAGAGGCTGGCATCCGTGGTGAGGATCACCCAGGACGGAGTCAGGAAGGAGCGTCCCTGAGACAGAGAGAGGGGCCGAAGCCACCACTGAAGGGAGCTCCTGGTCTGTGACGACAGAGCCACCTGCCTGTGCAAGGAAGAGATCCGCTTGTCCCAACAGCGGAGAATGTCCAGCTGCAGGGGACGCAGATGGAACTGAGCAAAGGGAACCGCTTCCATGGACGCCACCATCTGACCCAGCACCTGCATGAGGTGTCTGATGGAATGACGGCGGTGCCTCAGCAGAGAGCGCACCGCCAGACGAAGGGACTGCTGTTTGACTAAGGGCAACTTGACAAGTGCCGGCAGAGTCTCGAATTGCATCCCTAGGTACAAAAGCACCTGGGTCGGGGTCAGAGTGGACTTGGGCAGGTTGACAAGCCACCCGAACTGAACTAGCGTGGCGAGAGTGAGAGAGACACTCCGCTGGCAGTCTGCACTGGATGAGGCCTTGACTAGAAGGTCGTCCAGGTAAGGAATCACTGCCAACCCCTGGAGGTGCAGGACCGCAACCACTGCTGCCATGACCTTGGTGAATACTCGAGGGGCCGTGGCTAAGCCGAAGGGGAGAGCCACGAATTGGAAATGTTCCTCTCCGATCGCAAAGCGTAGCCAACGCTGGTGTGAAACCGCAATAGGCACATGCAGATAGGCATCTCTGATGTCGATGGATGCCAGAAAATCTCCTTGGGTCATTGAGGCAATGACCGATCTCAGAGATTCCATGCGAAAGTGCCGCACCTGAACATGCTTGTTGAGAAGCTTGAGATCCAGGATGGGCCGGAAGGAACCGTCCTTTTTGGGGACTAGAAAGAGGTTTGAGTAGAAACCGCTGAACCGTTCCCGGGCGGGAACCGGAACAATTACACCGTTGGCCTGCAGGGATGCCACGGCCTGAGAGAAGGCGGCGGCTTTGGAGCAGGGGGGGGTGGACAGAAAAAATCTGTTTGGCGGGCTGGAAGAAAATTCTATCCTGTAGCCGTGGGAGATGATATCCCGCACCCACTGATCGGAGACGTGTTGCAACCACACGTCGCCAAAGTGGGAGAGCCTGCCACCGACTAAGGACGTTGCTGGCGCGGCCAGATAGTCACGAGGAGGCTGCCTTAGTGGCAGCGGCTCCTCCGGTCTTTTGAGGACGCGGCTTTGCGCGCCAGTTGGATTTACGATCCTTGACTGCGGTAGTGGACGAGGCCGAGGGCTTAGAGGACGACCAGTTAGAGGAACGAAAGGAACGAAACCTCGATTGGTTCCTGCCCTGGACAGGTTTCTTGGCTTTAGCTTGTGGCAAGGAAGTACTCTTCCCGCCAGTAGCTTCCTTAATTATATCATCCAGATGTTCCCCAAACAGCCGGGACCCAGCAAAAGGGAGACTCGCAAGGTACTTCTTAGAGGAAGCGTCTGCTTTCCACTCTCGAAGCCACAAGATCCTGCGGATCGCGAGGGAGTTAGCGGAGGCCACCGCAGTGCGGTGAGAAGCCTCCAGGATGGCAGACATGGCATAGGATGCAAAAGCCGAAGCTTGAGAAGTTAAGGCATCCGTCTCAGGAACAGAGTCCCTGGAGAGGGAATGAATCTCCGCCAGAGAGGCAGAGACTGCCTTAAGAGCCCACACTGCCGCAAAAGACGGGGAGAACGAGGCTCCTGCCGCCTCATATACAGACTTGGCCAGAAGGTCAACCTGGCGGTCAGTGGGATCCTTAAGAGAAGTGCCATCAGCCACAGCTACGACTGTGCGGGCTGAGATTCTGGACACCGGAGGGTCTACCTTTGGGGACTGGGCCCAGTCCTTAACCACCTCCGGTGGAAAAGGAAAACGGTCATCTGAACTACGCTTCGGAAAACGTTTGTCAGGACAGGCCCTGGGCTTGTTAACAGTGGTCTGAAAGCTGGAGTGGTTAAAAAACATACTCCTAGGTTTCTTAGGAGAGGTAAACTGGTGTACCTCTATCAGAGAGGGTTGTTCCTCTGACTCTTGTGGGTTGAGGTTCAGTACGGAGTTAATGGACGCAATCAAGTCACTAACATCCGCATCACCCTCAGACAAGTCAATGGGGTACATAGAGGCAGCGTCTGAGCCCACAGTAAACGAATCCTCCTCGCCCTGCACCTCGGCTTGTGAATCAGAGCCGTGGGACGAGGAAGGAGAAGGTTCCCTGCGTCTCCGTTTAGGGGGACGGGGTCCTAGGACATGCTCTGAGGGCTCTGCAGAGCTCGGAGCCGCAGAGACACCCTGAGAAGGGGGCTGATGCATGGACAGCAGTGTCCGGGACAGCTGCCCCATGGAGTCGGCAAAAGACTGGGAAATAGCTTGTGAAAAGGAAGCTACCCAAGCCGGGGGTTCAGCCACCGGGGCCGGAGCAGCCAGAGGGACCCCTGAGGCGGCTCCAGGCTGAGACACAAACATGTTAGCACAGGCATCACAATGTGGGTATGTGCTTGGCTCTGGCAGAATGAGCTTACACGCAGTGCATATAGCGTACATGTTTGCAGCCTTGCTCCTAGTGACAGACATGCTGCTGATGGTGGAAGCTCTGCAGCCAGAATACACTCCTGTAGAAAGCCTGAGAGTGTAATAAAAGTCCACAACCAGAGGTTGTGGCTTACCAGCCCGTGCTCTCTGTGTGCCCTCCGGATTCCACCGCTCCCCTGTGAAGCGTCAGCCTTCTAACAGTATGCAGCTGCAGCATCCAGCGCCTTCCAGTGTAGGAACGCTGAGAAAATGGCGCTGGGAGAAGAGGGGGGGCGTGTATAAGCCCCAAGAGCGGGAAAAAACGGAGGGCAGAGAGATACAGGAAGAAATACAGGGGAGGGAACATCTCCCCAGAGAGGAGTGCCCTCCCCTCTGCTGGTCGGGCGGTGGGCGGCGCTGTATGCAAAACATGCAGAGAAGCCGAAAACGAAACTAGGCCCAAACAGAAGCCGGGGCCTAGATTTTAAAAAGCGGCCGACGAGCAGGCACCTTCGGCGCGGTTCTCAGGGGAAACCCCCAGAACCGTCCGGAATTAACAGTAACGCTAAAGCACATACTGTCCCCCAAATAAAAGAACCCGGGACCCCTGAAAAAACGTCTCAATACTTAGCTCTTGAGACGCAGGGCCATGTCCCTGAATGGGGGTAACGCTCCTTCCAGCAGGGACCAGACAGGGCTGCGGATGGAGACCGGCCTTCTGCGAGCAGAGAGGACCGTGGAGGCTCCCACTTCAAACAGAGCCTCGACAGAGGGTGTGAAGGAGCGCGGCATGTGAAGGCTCCAGCCTTATAAAGTCAACCTTAACAGCACCCGACAGAGTGGGGTGTGAAGGGACATGCCGGGAGTCCAGACTGGACCCGCTTTTCTTCCAAATCTTTAAAAATAAAAATAAAAAAATATCAGAGAATGCAAGTGTGTGATCCTCCTGAAACACAAAGCATTGAACTGGGTAGATTGTCATCCAGGGGGTGTATATAGCCCGGAGGGAGGAGCTACACGTTTGAGTGTAGTACTTTGTGTGTCCTCCGGAGGCAGAAGCTATACACCCATGGTTTGGGTCTCCCATAAGGAACGATAAAGAAATACAAAGGCTCCCTCATAGCTACCCAAATACTATAATGGCCCCCACATAGCCTTCCATATAGTATAATGGGTCTCACGTAACCCTTTATATATTAGAATGCACCCCATAGTCCTCCATGTATTATAATACACTCCCCATAGACCTCCATATATTATAATGCACCTCCCATAGTCCCCTATGTATTTTAATTCATCCCATAGTCCTTCTTGTATAATTCACCCCATAATCCTCAATATATTATAATTCACCCCACAGTCCTCCATGTATTATAATCACCCCATAGTCCTCTATATATTATGCTGCACCCCATAGTCCTTCATGTATTATTGTATAATGCACTCCCCATAGTCCTCCAGATATTATAATGTAGCCAACAAAGAGGATTTTAAACAGTGATTTCAGATACATAATATATCACTAGATAGTGTACATTATTAAATCAATCTAGTAATATCAAGGACTATATATGGGCAAAAATCGCATAACCACATTTAGAAAGAAAGAAAGAGAAAAAGCGATCAGGGAGCCCAATTATACAAAGAACAATCAATTTCATCAAAAATAGATTTTTATTGAGAATAAATATTGAATATTAATTATCTATCAAATACACAAGTGCTTGTTTGGACAACTCTATATGCATCAACAATATACATGTAATGGAACCGTATCATGAAAAATATATAAATATATATTCTAGAATGGATAAAATTATCATACATAAGTCAAAGATATATAATCCTTGAAGCTATAGAATATAAATTGAAACAAATATATATAGTAACAGAAATATCTGTAGATCAACAGGGATCACTTTTGCTGCACCAAGGTGTACTGAAACTCTAGTGCTTCAAGTAATATCAAACCCAGAATCGCTGGACATAGGAATGTAGCAGATATCGTTACAGACCACCAGGGGTCACTCTTGCTACACCACAGTCATATCTACCCTACTATTCACAATTACCCAATATTGGTTAAGTCAGTTAGGGATATGCCCATATAAACCCATAATGGTGAATTACCAATCAGAATTGTAAATACAGGATTGTTACTACATACATATATATACCTAAATGAACGGTTACCGTTGGAAGCGTGTGACAACCAACACGTGTTTCGGTTTCTTCGTCAGGGGGCATGCCTGATCGACCGGAAAGGAGGTTTAAATACAGCCCACCTCCAATCACCGCACATCACCATTAGTGACGCATGCGCTGTCATGGCAACTCACCGACGCGAGGTCGGCCGCCGCGTCACAGATCATCTGACCCAGGGCAACACGTGACCCGAGTACAGAGGAGCCGTGGAGACACAGCGAGCCGAACAAGCGCCGATAACCTATGACAGCCGCGCGTTCAGGTGTGGGGCAAAATTAGAATTTATATCATGAATGCAAATTTAGGATTTAAATAGAGAGATTTTTGACCACATAATAAGTGTACTATTCATTACAGAATCTAAATATATGTGAAAGATAGTGAATGAATAAATCAATCCATGATTATACTTCTATTCCCTGGAAATTGCAAACACAATATTTGTCAAGAGATACAAGTAAATCTATGTAGCCAGACAGCAATAAATAAAGTATAAATCATTATGCCTATGTTAACGTTCAAATACCCCTATACAGGATACATATCATAAATATTAGGTTAGAACGGACAGAACATGTGTAAATGATGTTATTATAAATATTAAAACTTGTATATATTACATAAGAGGGTACATCTCCCACAATACATAGTATTGGGGATAATCAAGTAGTCCCCCATCACACATATTGACAGACCCAGTTCTGCTTAGCATTCTCTAAGTATCCAAATGAACTTGCTGCTTGATCACATCTTACAATGATACCAATGTGTACAATGGTCCTATGTGTCTTGCTTTTGGGTATTATATCATTATCCAACGAACGAATTCCCTCTTCTTTATTTATTGCTGTCTGGCTACATAGATTTACTTGTATCTCTTGACAAATAATGTGTTTGCAAAAATCTCTCTATTTAAATCCTAAATTTGCATTCATGATATAAATTCTAATTTTGCCCCACACCTGAACGCGCGGCTGTCATAGGTTATCGGCGCTTGTTCAGCTCGCTGTGTCTCCACGGCTCCTCTGTACTTGAGTCACATGTTTCCCTGGGTCAGATGATCTGTGACGCGGCGGACGACCTCGCGTCGATGAGTTGCAATGATGGTGCGCGCGTCACTAATGGTAATGTGCGGTGATTGGAGGTGGGCTGTATTTAAACCTCTCCGGTCGATTGGGCACGCCCCCTGACGAAGAAACCGAAACACGTGTCGGGTGTCACACTTTTCTAACAGTAACCGTTTATTTGGGTATATGTATGTAGTAACAATCCTGTATTTACAATTCTGATTGGTAATTCACCATTATGGGTTTATATGGGCATATCCCTAACTGACTTAATAACCAATATTGGGTAATTGTGAATAGTAGGGTAGATATGACTGTGGTGTAGCAAGAGTGACCCCTGGTGGTCTGTAACGATATCTGCTACATTCCTATGTCCAGCGATTCTGGGTTTGATATTACTTGAAGCACTAGAGTTGCAGTACACCTTGGTGCAGCAAAAGTGATCCCTGTTGATCTACAGATATTTCTGTTACTATATATATTTGTTTCAATTTATATTCTATAGCTTCAAGGATTATATATCTTTGACTTATGTATGATAATTTTATCCATTCTAGAATATATATTTTTCATGATACAGTTCCGTTACATGTATATTGTTGATGCATATAGAGTTGTCAAACAAGCACTTGTGTATTTGATAGATAATTAATATTCAATATTTATTCTCAATAAAAATCTATTTTTGATGAAATTGATTGTTCTTTGTATAATTGGGCTCCCTGATCGCTTTTTCTCTTTCTTTCTATAATGCAGCGAAATAGCCCAGCATGTATTATAATGCAGCCCCCAGTCTTCCATGTTTTATAATGCACCCCCATAGTCCATGTATAAGGTAGCCCCCATAGTCCTCCATATATTATAATGCAGCCCCCATAGTCCGCCATATACTTTAATCCCACCCTATAACCCTCCATGTATTGCTGTATAATGTGTCGCGGGCAAGAGACAGATCACAACCGGCGGGCCGCACTCGGATCCGGGTGGTGGCTGTGGCTCGAGTGGCAGCCGGATCCGGGGCTCGCGCAGCCGTCTGTCACTCACGATTGAAAAGGGAATATTTACAGGGGAGTTGTCTGTGACGCCACCCGTGGGTTGCGGTGAAGGTTGGTGATACCGCCGCTGCCTTGTATGTGAGTGCCCGGGACTGATGGAGCGGGGCAGCAAGGTGGAATCCCCTCCACGGGTAGGGGAGGTGTAGTCCCGGGGCCCAGAGTATTGTGAGGGTTTTCAGGGAGCAGGAAACTCACAGTTCGGTTGTCGTGGTGCTGCATGAGCTGCTGATGATTTGGACAGTCAGTAACCACACACAGTCTGTATTGTAAACCAAATTGCCAATGGCCGGTCACCTTTGGTGGGTGTCTTCGGGTCCCACACCCAGATATACAACCAGGGGCCCTTCCTTCCAAACTCTCTGTCTGTCTCTTTCTTGCCTGGACTAGTCCGCTTGAGCGGCCTCCGGACCGGATCCCCTTTCTCGGCACCGGCGGGCTACAACCCTGTCCCGGTCGGCCTCAGGTTCCCTGCGACTGGATCTCCGTCGCCTGTGGCCCTCACTGCCACCTAGTCCGGTAGTCCAGGGCTCCAACCCCAACTACCACCTTCTCCAGGGAGCTGCAACTCCTTCCTGTCAGCTCTTCACTGATTACAGCACAAACTGAAACTTAACTCCTCTCTGCACTTCCTAAGCTCCTCTCGCCCCCTCCCATTTTCCTGGGGAGGGGGTGAGTAGGGTCTGATTGGCTGGTGTACTGTATATCTGTGTGGGGACTGTGTTGGTGTCAAGGTGGATTAACTCTTTTGTGACTACCTGGTTTTGCCAGGGCGTCACATAATGCACGCCCCATAGTCCTCCATATATTATTATACACCCCCATAATCCTTCATGTATTATAATTCCCACATAGTCCTCTATGCATTACTGTATAATACACTCCCCATAGTCCTTTATATATTATAATGCAGCCCCCATAGTCGTTCATATTGTATTACACAGCCACCTTACCTTTCAATGCACCCCACAGTCCATGAATAAGGTATCCACCATAGTCCTTCATATTGTATTATGAAGCCCACATAATGTTTAATGCACCCCCATAGACCTCTGGTAATCGTGCACTCACTGATTAAAGAAAAAAATAAACAAGTACTCACCTCTCCTCATTCCCCACTGCTCCGATCAGAGTCCTGCGCTCTGCATGTCTCAGCACAGCGGCGCGCAGTAGTGATATTACCGCGCTCTGCTGAACTGAGATGTTGATCATAGGCACAGGGAGAAAATGATGAAGGAGGGAAAGGACCGCTCCACTCCCTCTCTCATCATGGTTTTGTGCGATAATGGGCAATGACCCCCACAAGCGAGGGGGGCCCGATGCTGCCTCTAGCACCAGCTCCCCTGACTCATAGGCCCCATATAGGCCGCATGGTCTGCCTACATTGGCGGTACACCACTGGTGCAAAGTGAAGAAAAAAAGGAGCGCCATATTTCAGTTCAGATTTAGTTTGAGTGTTTTGCAGGTGCCATGTCACATTGGCAGAGCCCTATACGCCTTTTCACTGGGAGTCAAGTTAGAGCCCATCTTCCGCAGCATGAGTAAGACCCGCACCTTCTGCTGAACATACATCTCGTCCGGACTCTTCCCGGGGGCCCTCTCACGGATCATACCCCCTGTCCTGCACCCTCTTTAATGAAGGGGCTTCCAGGTGCAGTCAGTAGGATGGTATGGAGGGGACGCCTTTTCGGAGCGGCTCTTCCATCCAGCCAGCGCCTGGCTCCTCCTCCTCGGCCACTCGGTGCGCGGCTCCGGCCTGTACGCGGCAGTGTCTGGCGGCTTCTCTCCTCCACAGCCTGGGAGTCACCAGCAGCGACAATCTCCATACTTTTTATATTTGGGGTCTGTTAACCATTTATTGTGGAAGATTCTAAGGTATATTGAATTTTTGCTATATATTTGCATAGGTAGTATTCATTAATATTTAGCATTCAGGTTTTTTCAATTTATTTGGTTAAAATTGGTGTGAATTGTATTTGATCATTTATGAAATATTTAGGAGGACTTTGACTTATTATAGGCAGGTCATATATGGAAGCTGAGCTGCATGTTACTTTACGCTGAGGAAAAAAGCACAGTGAGCATGGGACTGCTATAATTTCCATCCACTGTGTTTGTAGTGCACAGTGCAGCATTTTGGATGCACCGAATATACGATGCCTCCAAAACGCAGCTATTCCTGATCATGGGCACGTACATTTACATGTAATCCCTGGTGTAAGCGCTCAGCGTAGAGATCAGGATAAACATGAGCTGCGCCTTTGAGAGGAAGAATGAACAAACCAATAGCAGTTGAAATTGGTTTTATTTATTTTATTCCTCTGCTCAGAAGGATTACAGCGATCTCAAATTTATATACCGTATTTTTCGTTTTATAAGACGCACCAGAATATAAGGCGCACCCCAAATTTGGAGAAAAAAAAAGGTGAAAAAAAAATTGGGGTCCATTATATAATCTGGTGGTGTCTTACCAGGGAGAGGGGGCAGCAGCGGAGCGGGAGTCACAGAAGGCAGGGGCGGTACTGGAGTACTGTGATGCTGACAATGGTACAGAGGGAGGCCCAGAAACTCACTGCGGTCTCTGCTCTGTGCGGGGCCGGTGATACCGCTCTGCTCTGTGCAGGGGGGCATTCTGAAGATGTCGGCAGTCCACGGTGAGGGCTTCAAATAATGGCAGCGAGAGTCGGCGCATGCGCAGATGACAGCTTGAGCTGAGAGCTCCATCTGCGCAGGCGCTGACTCTAGGTGCAATTATTTGAATCCCTGACCACGAACATCTACAGAATGACCGCCTGCTGCACAGAGCACCCGCGCGCCGAGCAGACCAGAGCAGCCGCGCGCCGAGCAGACCAGAGCATCCGCTCTCCGAGCCGAGCAGACCAGAGCAGCCGCGCACCGAGCCGAGCAGACCAGAGCAGCCACGCACCGTGCAGAACAGAGCAGCTGTGTACAGAGCAGAGCAGCCGCGCGCCGAGCAGACCAGAGCAGCCACGCGCCGAGCAGACCAGAGCAGCCGCGCGCCGAGCCTAGCAGACCAGAGCAGCCGCATGCCGAGCAGAACAGAGCAGCCACGCGCCGAGCCGAACAGAGTGGCGCCGCCTGATGCACACAACAGAGCCGTACTGACCAGGACCGGCAGCTACATTCGGATTTTAAGATGCACCCCTCATTTTCCTCCCAAATTTTTGAGAGGAAAAGTGCGTCTTATAATCCGAAAAATACAGTAGTTATTTTAGGTTTGGCTACTATCACATTACTGAATTGTGAAAATTATAGTTTTTTAGTTTTCTGCCAAGAGTCATGTGAAGGCTTGTTTTTTGCGAGAGGAGTTGGAATTTTTATTGCTACCATTTTGGGCTACATAATATTTTTTGATCGCTTTCTATGCCACTTTTTGTGAGGCAGAATCAAGAAGAAACAGCAATAAAGGAATTGGGTTTTTTTACGCTGTTCACAGTGCAGTTAAAGCGATAAGACAACTTTATTTTTCGAGTGAGTGCAATTACAGTGATACCACATTTATATAGTTTTTTTTTTGTTATGTTTTGTCGCTTTAACACCATAAAAATAAAAACTATTTGATAGAAAAAGAAAAACAGTTTTTGCATTGCTGTATTCTGAGAGCTATAGCTTTTTTTGGCGGCTGGAGCTGTATGTGACTTTTCAATCACGTTTTATACCACTTTTTTGTCAGCTGTATAATGAAAAGACAGTTTTGCTATGCTTTTTAATATTTTTTTTTTACGGGGTTCACTGAAGGAGTTAACTAGTGTGACAGTTTTATAGAGCAGGTTGTTAGGGATTCCGCAGTACCAAATATATTTGTGTAAAAAAAAAAATATATGATAATTAGTTACCAGTAACTGGATTTTCCAGACCATGACAGCACCATATGTGAGAGAGTGTATGCGCAACAGGAAACATTTCTGAATATCAAAGTAGTGGCCCTTTATCGGGCTCCTTTACCCACCGGACTGACGTTTGCGGTGATAACTACCGGCTCTTCAGCGTTCCCAGGAACCCTTTTCCCCAGATTCAGTTTGTCCCGTCACCAATCCAGTGATCTTAGGACTTTTTGTGATAGCTGGAACGTGTGTTCTAAGTCCAGCTCTGAATGGAGAAAACCTGTCCCTGAATGCTTCTTGTGTGGAACTGAGGCCACTAGATCGCGGGTATCATAGACGTTAGGGACCCTAATAAAGACATTGCTAGTCTTAGTAACATTTCTGACCACCTTTGAGCTGATAGCATTTTCTGTTTTATTTTTAATATTTTTTCCAGTGAGAGAAAGCAATACTGCCCCACTGAGTCCAAACTGATGCCCAAAAATAACTGAATCTGAGCAGGGTCTTTCCTTGACTTTGCCTCACTTATCAACCATCCTAGTTCTGAGAGGACTGAGGACTGACGGCTGCTGAACAATCCCTTTCTGACCTACCCACAACCAAAAATTTGTCAAGGTATGGGACTATTAAAATGTCTCTTTTTTTTTTTTTTTTTTTTTTAAATAGGATGCCATCTCCACCACAATTTTGGTGAATACTCTTGGAGCTATTGAAATGTTAAATGGGAAGCACTGGTATTGAAGTGAGTCAATTTCACCTCGATTCTCACTGCCAGCCTCATATTTTTGGAGGTCTTTGTGGATCAGGACATAGTAGTATGCGTCCGTCAGGTCTATTAATGCCATCTAACAAAAGTAGTCCCACTGCTGACTTGAGGGTCTCCATCATAAATCTTTCCACTTCCATGTAGTAATTCAGAGATCTTAGATTGAAGATGGTCATGAAGGACTCATCGGGTGTTTTTTATTAGAAATAGGTTGAAGTAAAACCCGGTTCCCATTTCTAACTCCGGCACCCTGATCAATACCTTTTTCCCTAATAATGAAAGGACTTCCTACTCTAGAACCCTCTGATTTTTGGGGCTACTCGGGAAGTTATTACTCATTGAGGCGGGAGGGAAGAAAAAGTTAGCCTTAGACCAAGGGATATGGTTTTTAACATCCAAACAGAGCAGAGGCAGGAACATCAGCCCACTGGGGATAAACTTGCTTCAGTCTTCCTCCCACCAGAGAGCTGGTGTCATTGCCCCTTGGGAAATCCCTTATAGGAGGGTCTGTTGAACAAAAAACCCTTGTTTTGGACCTTATCTCTTCCCCAAGGGCACCCCCTAATATTGCTCTCCTTTTGGCCCTACCTTCCTCCCTGAGGTCTGAAAGGAATCTCTGAACCTGTATCCAGAGGGGGAACACACACGTTTCTTGTCTCCTGCCTTCTCTAGGATGTCGTCTTGGGCTGATCCAAACAGAGTCTCCTTGGCATGGTACTGCGCATACTTTCACTTTGGACTGAAAATCAGCATTCCAGTTCTTTAGCCATAACACACGCCTACTGGAGTTGGAAAGGGTACAAGCACAAGCGGCTAACCTTACCCCATCTACCGAGGCATCGGACCTTACCTCATCTAACGAGGCATCGGCCAAGAAGTTTGCTGTAAGCTCTCCCTGGGGTGTGATGGCGAATGCGGCTCTGCTTTCTGAATCGTGAAGTGTCCGCAGTGTCACTGCTCCAGATGCCGCACATAGAGACAGACCCTGGCCAGGACCCAAAACCTTCTCAGCAACCCCTGGAACTGGCAGGCCAATTGGGGCCCAGGGAACCTCCTAGTTCATGCGATGTCAGGCATGGGGGAAGGGAACCGCCTCATGTGACCAGTGCAGCCCCTGTGACACCTGGATCCCCAGGACCTCCTGGCCCGCCGAGAGCCAATCCTCAGGAGAAGTTTTCCCAAATAAACTCCGGTATCCTCTTCCAGGAACAGGAAACCACACTGGGGATTTGGAGAGGTGCCGCCCCTTTTATTTTTAGAAAGGTTTCCTGTTCCTGGGGTTGGATACACTCTCTCATGTTTGGTGCTGTCATGGGAAGGAAAAAATACAAAAAACTATATATTGGGAGAAAAAAAAATGTTGATTTGTTTTTATTTCTGTTTTTGTTTTATTATATATATTTTAACTTTTTTTTTTACTTTTTACTTTCACTGCTCTGATCGCAGATGCACTGTATTGCAATGACAGATCATTGCTGTACACTGCAGGTATCACCGCTGCACTGTGAGAAGCTTCAGGGATTATGCTGCAGGCATGATCACTGAGGTTTTCCATAGTCTGGTCACCCGGAGGTCGTTATGACGATCTCAGGTCACCATGGCGACAATCAGGCCCTCACAATTACATTGCGGGGGCACTCATCAGATGGGAGAGGGAAAACAATCCCTCCCCAAACCCCTAAATGCCACTATATCGTTTGCGGCATTTATGAGTTTAAACAGCCAAGGACGGTGCAGGCACTATCTCTAGCTGTGGGGGGCGGAGCTCGGCTGTTGGAAAACCAGAGTCCCTGGCAATTGCGCCAGGCACAGCTCGTTCACCCCCAGCAATCGCCATGACATACCTATATGTTCTTGGTCAAGAACAACTTCCCTCTCATGATGTATAGTTACATCAATGGTCGTGAAGGAGTTAAACTATTGATTATTCCAACCAATATCGGCAAATTTTACTCTAATGTGTATGGGAGCCTTTAGTATAAAATTAATTCCTCCACCATAGAGGAATGTGTGCTGCAGAGCAGACCATTATGATGATGCAATAAAAGATGCTACAGTAACCGTATAATATGACTATAAATATACTGTGAGGTAATAAGCAGCAAATTTTCCATTTATTAAATCTGCACAGAAAAGTCACTGTATTTTTTACATACCTCTAGTCTCAGGGACTGGAAGTGAGTGGACGTGACCAACCGGAAACAGTGGACGGGAGCAGAGATAGTGGGCATGACCGGCCGGACTTAATAAACAATTTTTAAGTCCACATAGTCATGGAGTTCTATACAATAGAAACAGTGGTATGGGTGATGCAGCCGGGGGGGTAGGGTTGGGGGGGGGCGCGAAGCCCCCCTTGCATAAAGTGGAATACTTGCGACTTAGTTGGTCGGTGTGATGCTCGTCTTGGTGGGCATAGCCTGGCATGCAACCCATGACAAGCTTTCATTAAGCAGGAGGTGGCTTGGCCCCAGAGTCCCACTTCTATTTTGAGAACTCCAAGACTACATGGACTTAAAAAATGTTAGCTAAGTCCGGCGGTCGGTCATGCCCACTATCTCCGCTCCAGCCTACTAATTCTGGCAGGTCACGCCCACTCACTTCTGGTGTCCGATACTCCAAGTCGACTGTATCTTTTACCTAGTATATGCCTTACGTTTATTTGAATTTTTTTTTTACATTTTATCACCTTCTTCATATAGTAATCTTAGCCAACATCTTGTAGTAATGTGCCCATGGTTGCAGTAATGTCACCATCCGTGTCCCCTGTAGTAAGGTGCTCATGCTTGTGGTATTGTGCCCAGTAGTATTCTGCCCATCCTTCTGGTATGTGCTCAGTAGTATAGTACCCTGTAGTATTGTGCCCATCCTTGTGCCCTGTAGTATTGTGCCCAGTAATATTGTGCCCATCCTTGTACCTTGTAGTATTGTGCCCATCCTTGTAGTATTGTGGCCATCCCTGTAGTATTGTGCCCATCCTTGTAGTATTGTGCTCTGTAGTATTGTGCCCATCCTTGTAATTGTACCCTGTAGTATTGTGCCCATCCTTGTAGTATTGTGGCCATCCCTGTAGTATTGTGCTCTGTAGTATTGTAGCCATCCTTGTAGTATTGTGCCCTGTAATATTCAGCTTATCTTTGTAGTATTGTGCTCTGTAGTATTGTGGCCATCCCTGTAGTATTGTGCCCTGTAATATTCAGCTTATCTTTGTAGTATTGTGCTCTGTAGTATTGTGGCCATCCCTGTAGTATTGTGCCCTGTAATATTCAGCTTATCTTTGTAGTATTGTGTTCTGTAGTATTGTGGCCATCCCTGTAGTATTGTGGCCATCCCTGTAGTATTCTGCTCATCCTTGTAGTATTCTGCTCTGTAGTATTGTGGCCATCCCTGTAGTATTCTGCCCATCCTTGTAGTATTGTGCTCTGTAGTATTGTGGCCATCCCTATAGTATTCTGCCCATTGTTTAATAATACGCAAAAAAAATAAAATCTCCTCACCTTTCCTCTGTTCCCTCTTATCAGGCTCCGAGCCCACGATCAGTATTTGCAGAGTTTTGGATGCAGCATGCTTCAGCTGCGTCCAAAACCCTGCTATGTACAGTACAAGCATAGTGGATAGGATTTCTAAAAACCCTATGCCTGCTGTGCGTGTACGGCCAGCAGTGAAAATGGACCTGCGGTGCGGCTTGCAGAGGCCGCAGCATGTAAATTTATGCTGCGGAGTCAGAAGTGTCCTCCCTAGGCAAAACACAGCGAGGAGACCGCAGCGCTCCAAACCCTCATCGCGGGCACAGGCAGCTGTGGTCTCCTAAGGAGGAGACTTGCAGCCCTGCAGGTCAGGACCCGCCACGTCCAGGACGCAGCGGGTCCTGATCTTGAGCACGTACCTTACCTGCTTGTTGCAGCCTGTGATGATCGCGGCCCACAGACCCAGTGACGATCGTGGCTCTATGCTGATGGTCAGCGCTGGCAGGACTTTACTGCATTTGAATCAATTTGTGGTGCCGCGCAGAGGAGCTGTGTCTGGACTATACCAATGGCTGCGGCCTGCCAATCAGATGCAAGGAAGTGACATTGCTGTATGACGTCACCTCCTTGCATGTAATTGCCAGGCAGCAGCAACTGGAATAGAGCTGACAGCTCCTCTGCGCAGCACCGCAAATGGATTCAAATGCAGTAAAGTCCTGCTGGTGCCGACCCCCAGCATAGAGCCGTGATTGTCACGGGATCTGCGGGCCAGCAGCCAAAGGGGCCTCATGTGGCCCGCGTGTTTGAGACCTCTGTTTTAAGGCATTTTTATTACTTTTTGAAAATTCAGAAGTTTACAGACATTTCATTAGTATTTGGTAAAATTGCCCTTAAATTGTATAACTTGGGTCAAAAGTTTTAGATCTCCTACCACAAGCTTCTCACAATAGTTGGTAGGAATGTGGGCCCATTCCTCCTGTGAGAACTGGTGTAACTGAGCCATGTTTGGTTACCTTGCTTACACCGGCCTTTTCAGCTTTGCTCATAAATTTTCAATAGGATTGAGATAATATAGAATATTTATTCACTTATATAGCGCAATTAATTCCATAGTGCTTTACATACATCAGCAATCAGGCCTTTGTGATGGCCGCTCCATAACATTGCCTTTGTTATCCTTAAGCCACTTTGTAACCAGTTTGGCAGTAGCTTCGGGTCATTGTCCATTTGGAAGATCCATTTCCGTCCAAGCTTTAAGTTCCTGGCTGATGTCTTCAGAAGTTGCATCTGTGTTGCCACATAATCTTTCCTCATGATGCCATCTATTTTGTGAAGTGCACCAGTCTCTCCTACAGCAAAACAACCCCCAATATGATGCTGCCACCCCCATGTTTCACAATTGGGATGGTGTTCTTAGGCTTCAAAGCTTTTCCCTTTTTCCTCCAAATGTAGCGATGGTTATTATGGCCAAACAGTTCAATTTTAGTTTCATCTGACCACAGGGCATGTCTCCAAAATGTACTGTTTTTGTTCCTTTGTGCATTTGCAAACATTAATCTGTCTTTCTTATGTTTTTTTTGAGTAATGGCTTTTTCCTGGCAGAGTGGCTTTTCAGCCCATGTTGATACAGTACCGTATTTTTCGGACTATAAGATGCACCGGACCATAAGACGCACCCTGGTTTTAGAGGAGGAAAATAGGAAAATAAAATTTTAAGCAAGAAATGTGGTCATGACACACTGTTATGGGGCGAGGATCTGCTGTTGACACTGTTACGGGGTTAATGTCCCCAAATTCTCTACTAAGGTACCCCAACCTGGTAATGATTAGAGTTGAGCGATGTCCGAGTCGAATGGTTCTCCAATTTCATGTTCGAGTGATTTTGGGGGGGTGTTCGAGTCGTTCGACGAACTCGAACGATTTGCTAAAAGTTCGGCAGTTCGAGTTAGGGGCACTTTGCACACTGCGACATCGCAGGTGCGATGTCGGTGGGGTCAAATTGAAAGTTACGCACATCCAGCATCGCATGCGACATCGCAGTGTGTAAAGCCTAGATGATACGATTAACGAGCGCAAAAGCGTCGTAATCGTATCATCGGTGCAGCGTCGGCGTAATTCATAATTACGCTGATGCGACGGTCCGATGTTGTTCCTCGCTCCTGCGGCAGCACACATCGCTGTGTGTGAAGCCGCAGGAGCGAGGAACATCTCCTACCGGCGTCACCGCGGCTTCCGTAGGATATGCGGAAGGAAGGAGGTGGGCAGGATGTTTACATCCTGCTCATCTCCGCCCCTCCGCTCCGATTGGCCGCCTGCCGTGTGACGTCGCAGTGACGCCGCACGACCCGCCCCCTTAACAAGGAGGCGGGTCGCCGGCCACAGGGACGTCGCACGGCAGGTGAGTGTGTGTGTGAAGCTGGCGTAGCGTTAATTTTCGCTACGCCAGCTATCACCACATATCGCTGCTGCGACGGGGGCGGGGACTATCGCACTCGGCATCGCAGCATCGGCCTGCGATGTCGCAGTGTGCAAAGTGCCCCTTACATTCGAGAACGGTTTGATCACCAAAAGCGTGGCTTTTCACACTAAGTACGTGCGCACGTTGCGTATCTGCATGCGTCCTGCGTCCCCAGCACAATCCATCTTTCCTACTCACCAATCACGGGCGCCTTGTTGCACGGCTGTCACAAATCCCTGGCGGCTTTTCCTCTTTTGAAAATGGCTGCTGCTTCATTATTCAATCAGGTATTCCGTGTCTTCCCCGCCCACCGGCGCCCATGATTGGTTGCAGTCAGACACGCCCCCACGATGAGTGACAGCTGTCTCACTACAACCAATCACATCCGCTGGTGGGCGGGTCTATATCGTGCAGTAAAATAAAGAATTAATTAAAAAAAAAAAAGGCAGTTCCCATCAATTTTGATACCAGCCAGGATAAAGCCACACGGCTGGAGGCTGGTATTGTCAGGATGGAGAGCGCCACGTTATGGGGAGCCCACCACCCTTACAATATCACCAAGCAGCCGCCTGGAATTGCCGCATCCATTAGATGTGACAGTTCCGGGACTCTACCCCGCTGATCCCGAATTGCCCTGGTGCAATCCTGCATACAGTCCTGGATGGAGTATGCTGAGCCTTGTAGTTCTGCAGCTGCTGTCTGCTGTCTGTCTGTATGGAGGAGAGCAAATAGCAGCTGCAGAACTACAAGGCTCAGCATCATCCATCCAGTACTGTATGCTGGAGGGAGAGGCAGGGGGAGCAGAACTACAAGGCTCAGCATGCTCCATTCACTAGTGTATTCAGGAGAGCAGACAGCAGCTGCAGAACGACAAGGCTCAGCATATTCCATCCAGGACTGTATGCAGGAGTTTCTTGCCCCCCCAAAAAGGACATTTTTGTGTACTCACCATAAAATGTCTTTCTTGGAGCCTTTCATTGGGGGACACAGACAGTGGGTTATATGGTGTCTCCAGGGGAGGCTTGACACTAGGTTTAAAAAAGAGTTAGCTCCTCCTCCCACAGCATATAACCCCAGCTAGGCGGGAACTAGCTCAGTTTGGTGTAAAAGCAGTAGGAAAAGGATAACCAAAACCACAAGGGCGGGAGCTGTGTCCCCCAATGAAAGGCTCCAAGAAAGACATTTTACGGTGAGTACACAAAAATGTCCTTTCCTTTCTCGCCTTTTCATTGGGGGACACAGACAGTGGGACGTCCAAAAGCAGTCCCTGGGTGGGAACTGAACTATTAACAGTGTATAGCATCAGACTAATAGCTGACTAACAACTGCAACTGCAGTGAACTCATATCAAAACACTGTCAAGAACTGAGCAGTGGCCACTTATAAATGGGCCACTGCCGCCTGAAGGACTTGTCTTCCAAGAGCAGCATCCGCGGAGGCATGCGTATGCACTCTGTAGAATTTTGTGAACGTGTGCACACTGGACCAGGTAGCGGCCTTGCAAAGTTGGGCCGCCGAAGCCTGATGGCGGATAGCCCAGGAGGCACCCACTGCTCGTGTAGAGTGGGCCCACACAGATTGAGAAGGAATGGCACCTCGTGCTTTGTATGCCTCACAGATGGCAGTCCTGATCCATCGAGAAATCGTGGATTTAGACGCCGGGTTGCCCTTTTTGTGTCCTACTGGGAGGACGAAGAGAATGTGTCGCCCGGGGACCAGGGGGTACTCAGATCCGGGCCACGGGGTCACTTCTGTGGGTATCACGGTGGCGTGACCCGGTCTGTGATCCCAGGCTCCACAGTAAAAGGGGATTTGGTAAGGGAGATTGTCCGTGACGCCACCCACGGTTGAGGTGATTGTGGACACCACCGCTGCTCTTTATGGGGATCCCGGGAGCGGTGACAGGGAGCAGCTTAGTTGTTATTTCTCCCCTCCGTGGGTAGGGGGTTGGTTGTCCCGGGGCCCGGTGATGGGGTAAGCAGGGAGCAGGGCGCAGTGCTGCGGTGTGGTGCCCGAGGGCACGGGCGTACTCACAAGTATTCCACACAGAGTCACTGGTAAAATAGGAATTGCCGGTGTCCGCAGCCTTCGGTACGGGGTGTTAGTGTCCCACACACGGTGCAGCAGCTCCTGTTGTTCTACCCCTGCAGCCAGGTGCCTTTCTCTCCACTCTCTTCCTCCTTCTCCTCAGCCGGGAACGGGGAATACACTCCCCTGCAGTGATCCGGGTCACCCAGGTACCGGGGGCCACTACCCTGCCCGGCTACCTCTGGCCCCTTCCTCACTCACAGCCTGTCCCGGCCCTCTCGGAGCACGCTTCACTTTTCAGCCTGGGAGCTACAACTCCATGCTTCTCTTCTCTCTGTCTCTCCAAACACTCTGCTCCAGCCCCTCCCCTCTGCTCTGCTTTTCTCTTACCCTGGGGGCTGTGGTTTGTCCTGCTGCATCGGTGTGGGATCAGATTACCAAGGAGGATTAACTCTTTCTGTGACAACCTGGCTTTGCCAGGGCGTCACACACCCCCTTGGTAAAACACGGCCCGTCCTCGGGCCGTCTAGGCACCAACATTTATAAAAACTGGAAAAAGGATAAATAAACACATTACAATCATACATCTTCCCACATCGGGAGGTACGTTTTCTAAAACTTTAACCTGTTCTGCCACCCCGCACCTGCGGAGCAGATGGCCTCCTCCTGAACCTGAGGGCGTTCAACAGGGGTGACAGTCCATAAAACAGTCAACTTTTTAACTTGTGGGTAGCCGTCCATGCTCCGCTACCACTGCTGCTGCCGCCACTCCCAGTACGGGGCACGGGTTCCGTGCTCTGCCTCCTGCTCAGAAGCCAGGCCCACCTGGATGCCCTCGGCGCCGGCTACAACCGGCCTCGCTAACTGCCGAGGGCTCCATCTCTCACTGGCCTGCTCCTCCTCTCTGCAGGTGCACTCCGGCTGCTCCACAGCCGTGACGGGGTACCTGGGCGCGGCTGGCGCCACATATGGGGCAGACTTCCAATCGGGTGCCACCTCCGTTGCGGCCGGGCGGACTGCCGGAGCCGACGTCATCACCGTGGCGGCTGAGCGGACTGCCGGAGCCGGGTAAGATGTCATCGGGGTCGCGGCTACTGCTTGTCCAGGAACGGAATTAGGCAAAGTCCTGGCGTCCCTGCCTTTACAGTCCCGGTCACATGAACTGCAGTTCCTTCCTACTGCTCCCCCTTGGTACTCGGGAGCAGTCCTTCTAGCAACTTTTAAAGTTTCTCTTTCGCTTCCGGTCCTCCGGAGCTTCACTTCCGCCCGCGTTCTGAGGGGGCGGAGCCTCTTTTTCGCGCCCACCGCTTGGGGAAGAAGGCGCTGGGCGGGAAATTTTCGCGCCCAAAATGGCGGCAAAGATGGCGACTTTCAAAATTTTTGCAGCGGATCACCGCTGACAGTCCAGAATAAGGCGCACTTCCTCCAGGAAACTGGATGGGTTCGATCCTGTTCGTGACGCCAAATGTGTCACCCGGGGACCAGGGGGTACTCAGATCCGGGCCACGGGGTCACTTCTGTGGGTATCACGGTGGCGTGACCCGGTCTGTGATCCCAGGCTCCACAGTAAAAGGGGATTTGGTAAGGGAGATTGTCCGTGACGCCACCCACGGTTGTGGTGATTGTGGACACCACCGCTGCTCTTTATGGGGATCCCGGGAGCGGTGACAGGGAGCAGCTTAGTTGTTATTTCTCCCCTCCGTGGGTAGGGGGTTGGTTGTCCCGGGGCCCGGTGATGGGGTAAGCAGGGAGCAGGGCGCAGTGCTGCGGTGCGGTGCCCGAGGGCACGGGCGTACTCACAAGTATTCCACGCAGAGTCACTGGTAAACTAGGAATTGCCGGTGTCTGCAGCCTTCGGTACGGGGTGTTAGTGTCCCACACACGGTGCAGCAGCTCCTGTTGTTCTTTCCCTGCAGCCAGGTGCCTTTCTCTCCACTCTCTTCCTCCTTCTCCTCAGCCGGGAATGGGGAATACACTCCCCTGCAGTGATCCGGGTCACCCAGGTACCGGGGGGCCACTACCCTGCCCGGCTACCTCTGGCCCCTTCCTCACTCACAGCCTGTCCCGGCCCTCTCGGAGCACACTTCACTTTTCAGCCTGGGAGCTACAACTCCAGGCTTCTCTTCTCTCTGTCTCTCCAAACACTCTGCTCCAGCCCCTCCCCTCTGCTCTGCTTTTCTCTTACCCTGGGGGCTGTGGTTTGTCCTGCTGCATCGGTGTGGGATCAGATTACCAAGGAGAATTAACTCTTTCTGTGACAACCTGGCTTTGCCAGGGCGTTACAAGGGCATCGGACTTGCGCAACGGCGCTGTTCTGGAAATGTAGGTCCGCAGAGCCCTGACAAGATCGAGAGTGTGAAGGGCTTTTTCAAAGGAGTGGACCGGGGCTGGGCAGAATGACGGCAACACAATGTCCTTGTTCAGGTGGAAAGAGGATACGACCTTCGGAAGGAAGGCGAGGGAAGGCCGAAGGACCACCTTATCATGATGGAATACCAGATAAGGTGAGCGACAGGAAAGAGCTGCCAGTTCGGACACTCGCCTGATAGAGGTAATAGCGACTAAAAAGGCCACTTTCCAAGATAGTCGCTGAAGAGAGATTTCTCT
Source organism: Anomaloglossus baeobatrachus (assembly GCF_048569485.1). Classification (NCBI taxonomy): domain Eukaryota; kingdom Metazoa; phylum Chordata; class Amphibia; order Anura; family Aromobatidae; genus Anomaloglossus; species Anomaloglossus baeobatrachus. The sequence goes on along the minus strand of NW_027444022.1, from coordinate 74,509 downwards.
CAGAGGTTCGAAAGGAGGAAGCTGAAGAGCTCCCAGAACCAGATTCAGATCCCAGGGATCTAAGGGGTGGCGATAAGGAGGGACCAAATGCGCTACCCCTTGAAGAAAGGTACGGACCTGAGGGCGAGAAGCCAGCTGCTTCTGGAAAAAAAACGAAAAGGCAGAAACTTGTCCTTTAAGGGTACTGAGAGCAAGACCCGAGTCCAGACCGTCTTGCAGAAAAGCAAGAACAGTAGGGATTGAAAAGGTCAGGGGCGACCAATTATGACGGTCACACCAGGAAAGATAGGTCTTCCAGGTCCTGTGGTAAATGCTGGTGGAGGAAGGCTTCCGAGCATTAAGCATGGTATGAACTACCCTGGAAGAAAGACCCGATTTGGCTAGAATCAGGGACTCAAGCGCCACGCCGTCAAATGCAGCTGTGCTGTATTCTGGTGGAATATTGGACCTTGCGACAGAAGATCCAGGCGGTCGGGAAGACGCCAGGGACTGTCGCTGAGAAGTTGGAGGAGCTCTGGGTACCAGGCTCTCCTGGGCCAGTCCGGGGCCACGAGGATCACCGGGATTCCCTCCGCTTTGATTTTCTTGATTACTCTCGGAATGAGAGGAAACGGAGGGAAGATGTAGGGCAGGCGAAACTGTGACCATGGAAAGACTAGGGCGTTGGAGCCGAGCGCTAGCGGGTCTCTCGACCGAGATATGAAGGGACGTATTTTGGCATTCATTCGAGACGGCATGAGGTCCACATCCGGGAGTCCCCAGCGAAGAGTGATCTGATGGAACACTTCTTCGTGGAGGGACCATTCCCCTGCCGCTAGCCCTTGCCTGCTGAGAAAATCTGCGGCCCAGTTGTCTACCCCTGGGATATGGACGGCTGAAATAATGGGGATGTGCTTCTCTGCCCAAAGAAGAATCCTGGATACCTCCCCCATCGCTGCCTTGCTGCGAGTTCCTCCCTGACGGTTGATGTAATCCACGGCCGTGGCATTGTCTGACTGGATCTGAACAGGGAGGCCCAATAGTAGGGGTTGAAAATTCTGAAGGGCCAAAAATATGTCTCTGATCTCCAGAACATTGATGTGCAGGGAGCGCTCGGAAGGAGACCAGCGTCCGTGAACAGTGTGGTGGAGAAACACCGCCCCCCAGCCTATCAGGCTGGCATCCGTCGTGACTACTTGCCAGTGGACCGGGCGGAAGGACTTCCCTTGAGATAGGGATGAGGCTTGAGTCCACCAGACGAGGGAGCTGAGCGCAACCCGAGATAGGCGGACTGACCGGTCCAGGGAAGCTGGATTCTTGTCCCAGGAGGATAGAAGATGCAGTTGTAGAGGGCGCAGATGGAATTGGGCAAAGGACACGGCTTCTATGACCGCCACCATCTTGCCTAACACTCTCATTCCATTCCGAAGGGATGTGTGACGGCGAGAGCGGAGGGATTGAGCGGCCCGGATCAGGGAAGACTTATTGTCTTCTAGAAGAAAAACCCGGGACTGGGCCGTGTCTATCAGCATACCTAGAAAGGTGATGCGCTGATGAGGAATTAGGGATGACTTGTTGAAGTTGATAAGCCACCCTAGCCTTGACAGCGTGTCTAGGCAAATCTGCACGCTTTCTGAGCAAACGTGAGGAGAGCTCCCTTTGACAAGAAGTTCCAAATAGGGAACAACCAGGATGCCTCTGGGGTGTAAAATGGACATGACGGCCGCCATGACCTTTGTGAAGACCCGAGGCGCAGTGGCCAGCCCAAAGGGGAGGGCCCTGAATTGGAAGTGACGGTGTCCTACGGCAAAGCGAAGGAACCGTTGATGAGAGACACATATGGGGATGTGTAAATAAGCATCTTGAACGTCTATGGAAGCTAGGAATTCTCCAGGTTCCATGGCGGCTAGTACTGCTCTCAATGATTCCATTCGGAAAGTTTGAATCCGTACGAATTTGTTTAGCCGTTTGAGGTCCAATATAGGGCGGACAGAGCCATCTTTTTTGGCAATGACAAAAAGGTTTGAATAGAAACCTTTGCCGCGCTGTTCCAGGGTTACTGGAATGATAACGTTTGCTTTCTGTAAAGAGACTATGGCCTGAAATAAGGCCTGGCTTTGTGTTTCAGACTTTGGAAGACGAGAACGCAGAAACCTGTTGTCCGGCAGGGAAAAGAAATCGATCTTGTAACCTGAGGTGACGATTTCTCGAATCCAAGCATCGTGAGTGTGGTCTAGCCAGATATCCCGGAAAAGCAGAAGCCGCCCTCCCACAGGAGTCGGATCTGCGGGATACCTGGCGTCATGCTGAGGGGGCCTGTACAGTGCGAGGTCCTTTGGGTTTAGGTTGCTTGGAGTAGGAACGCCAAGAAGAGCCCCTTGAGGGACCGGATCCTCGATCTGAGTGTTGTGACGGTCCGTGGGCCGATGGTTTTTGTGGGGCAGACCGAAAGGACTGCCTGCGCCAAGAAGACTTTTTGAAATTTCTGGCTACAGGTCGCTTTTGTGGTAGAATGGTACTTTTACCACCTGTCGCCTCAGATATGAGCTTGTCCAGGGATTCACCAAATAGACGAAGACCCTGGAAGGGAAGTGTGGACAGGAACTTCTTGGAGGCACTGTCCGCATTCCATATTTTTAGCCACAGAACCCTGCGGGCGAAGACAGCATTGGCTGCCGTTAGGGCTGACCAGCTAGCTGCATCTAGGGAGCCGTGAAGCAAATAATTAGAGGCGAGAGAGAACAAATCAAGAATCTCAAGAGCCTCCGGAGGAATATTGCAAGGGCGAAGCAACTTGCGGAGGTTCCTACTCCACACGCTCATAGCTTTTGCCACCCATGTCATGGCAAACAGGGGGCGCAGAGAGGAGCCCGAAGCCTGGAAAATAGATTTGACCGCAGCCTCAACTGCGCGGTCGGACGAGTCCTTGAGAGACGCGTTGTCTGAAACAGACATAACTGTGTGTTTAGCCAGTCTGGATACTGGCGGATCCACAACGGGGGGTACCAACCAGGGCTTAACCATTTCCGGAGGAAAGGGATAAGCGAATGAAGAGCAGGATTTTTTGTTAAACCTCCTATCAGGGTGATCCCACCGTTTAGATATGATTTGATGAAAAATCGGATCCTGGGCAAAGGACTTAGGAGGCTTCTTGGCTCGCTTGATTGCCGACTGAGAAGTCGGGTCCGAGGGCTGATCAGAAATCGACAGAGAGTGATTGACAGCCGCTATTAAAGTGTCTTCCATATGCCTAGACTCAGAAGGGACATCTGAATCAGAGTCAGAGTCTCAGGAATCGTGACTACTAAAGGTCACGGAGTCTGAGTCAGACTGACCATCGTGTGAGTCAGACGAGGCGGAGCGGTCGCAATGGCGCCTTTTGGAGACAGCCTTTTTACGTACTGGGGATGATACCCCAGACGAAGGCGGGCTTCTCTGGGGGAGCTGAGCCGGGGGGAGGCTGTGGGAGCCTGTGGAAGGCTGGGATATCTGAGCGGTCAGGTCATCTAACCTTTTAGACATCAGAAGAGCCCATGCAGGGATAGCCTCATCAGACGGGGGTGCTGCCTGAATGGCGGCCGGGGCCGAACCCACAGATTGCACGACCCCCTGGTCCGGCAACGTCTGTTGTGATATTGTAGTAGGGGCATCGCAGCCCCGGCATAGTGGATAGCTTCGACCATTTGGAAACAAGCTTCCACAGGTGGTACAAGCATAGTACCGGTCCATAGAGGATGCCTGGGAAGCTTTATCACCCTTGCGGTTTTTACGCATGTCAGCAACAAACGTACAATTATACTGTGAGCCTCTAGCAGTATTACACTACTGTGGGTGAGGAGCTAGTAGCAGTATTAAAAAGGGACTGCTATACAGAGCTGGTATATACCAATAGTAAAGCGGCATACACTGCCAAACAGTCAGTATATACCTGCAGGCACAGTCAGTATATACCACTAAAAGCTGATATACACCGCCAGCCAGCAGGCACACACCGCTAGAAGACAGCGATATACCGCTGAACAGAGCGGTATATAGTGCTGCAGAGTTGCAGAGCCAAGGAGGCGATCTCACCCGTGTCTGCTCCCCACGTGTAATGGCGTCCAGTGTTCTCTGGCAGCATGGAGGGGAGAGACGGCCCACTAGAGGGAGCGGCTTCTAGAGCAGTGGAGGGGGCGTTGCTAAGAATGCAGGCCGACGCCGGGAGCTAAATTAATGATGCTTCCCCGGGATCACGGCCTGCATCGCCCCACCGGCGACTCCTCCGGCGGCAGTTGGATGCAGGGGACGGGTACACGTCGTCTCCCTACCTGCTCTTGCTCCGTCTGAAGACGCGTTGGTCCTGGGATGCGGAGATCTCGGGGACGCATCTTCGGCTCAAGGCTAGCAGATGCTCGGCTCTGCCTAACACTCTGGAGCTACCTCCGTGAGGTGCTTCCAGGGAGCCTGGAGGGGTACGCAGACCCGACCACTTGGGCGCGAGGAAAGACTGACGGCTTTTGCACGCCAGGTTTCCTCTGCCCGTACACGGGGGGAACGCGGGTGGCAAGACACCCTAGTATTGCCCCTATCAAAAATAGAATGAATAAGAAAAGAAAAACAAAATAAAAAGTAAAAATAAGCTGGCCTGAGGCACCTCTGGTGGAGCTCAGTCCAGACATGTCAGCCTCCCTGCTGACACTATAAAAAAACTGAACTAGTTCCCGCTTAGCTGGGGATATATGCTGTGGGAGGAGGAGCTAACTCTTTTTTAAACCTAGTGTCAAGCCTCCCCTGGAGACACCATATAACCCACTGTCTGTGTCCCCCAATGAAAAGGCGAGAAAGGAAAAATGACGTGGGCTTCGCCATATTTTTGTATGCTAGCCAGGTACAGCAGGCAGGTACGGCTGCCCCCAACCCCCAGCTGCCTATTTGTACCCGGCTGAGAACCAAAAATATAGGGAAGACCTTTTTTTTTAATTATTTCACGAATTTCATGAAATAATTAAAAAAAAATATGAAGTGGGCTTCGCCCAATTTTTGTGTCCAGCCAGGTACAACTAGGCAGCTGGGGATAGGAATCCGTAGCACAGGTTGGCCCGAGCTTTCTAGGCCCCTCTGCTGCGAATTGCAGTCAGCAGCCGCCCCAGAAAATGGTGCTTTCATAGAAGCGCCATCATCTGGCGCTGTATCCAACTCTTCCAGCAGCCCTGAAGCCAGGTGGCATGCTGGGTAATAATGGGTTAATACTAGCTTTGTTTTACTAGCTAGTATTAAGCCATAGATTCTTAATGTCAGGCAAGTTTGACCCGGCCATTAAGAATCTCCAATAAAGGGTTAAAAAAAAAAGACACCACACAGAGAAAAAATACTTTAATAGAAATAAATACACAGACACATTAGAGACTCCATGTTTATTACTCCCTGTCAGCCCTCCACGATCCTGCTCTTCTGTCTTCTTTCTCCTTCAACCCATGCAGCTCTGCTACATTAGACAGCACTGCATGGGAGGAAGACGCTGCTGCTCCTTGCAGTCTAATCACTCAGTGAGTGAGCAGAGGCTGCGGGCTGTAAGCGGTGACGTCACAGCTGCCACCGTTACTATAGCAACGACAATCTCCGATCACGTGATTCCCGGTGCCGCTATTTACCGGCTGTGGCAGCCAGTCCTTGCATGTAGGCCGACTCTGTAAAGAGCGCCCACATGCAGGAACGGGGAAGCCGACCATGTGCCAGAGCATTTTGCAGGTACACGGAGATGCTGGAACGAGCACCGCGTACCGGAGAGATGCACTGACAGGACCTAGCATGATGTCTAGCCATGTTACCAGTCTGTAGCCAATGAGATAATAGACACGTGACTGGTCACATGCTATTTTGACGTCATGGAAGATCCTATCATCAGTGCTGGTTACCGGGAGGACGCAGCGATTATCAGAAGGAAAAGCGGCGGGAGACAGAGTGCAGGACGCGTCACGGGGACCTGTAATTTTAATGACAATGTTTATTAACTGTATTTGTACATGTATAATGTGTTTTTATGTGTTTGCCTGCCATTGTTTTCAATGGGGTTCAAATTGGTTCGTCGAACGTTCGACGAACTTGTCCTCCGTTCGACGAACCGAACTCGAACTCTAGGGGGGTGGCTCATTTCTAGTAATGATCCTACTGCCTTGTATATACAGTATATGTCCCTAACCCTGGTATAGCCCACATCCTGCTATATACCGTCATCCTGGCATATGGCCGCATCCTGCTATATACTGGCATATGGCCGCATCCTGCTATATACCCCATCCTGGCATGTGGCCCCATCCTGCTATATACCTCCATCCTGCTACATACCTCCATCCTGCTATATACCGCCATCCTGCTTATATACCCCATCCTGCTCATATTGCCCCCATCCTGCTCATATACCCCAATCCTGCTCATATACTCCCATCTTGCTTATAAAGCCCCATCCTGCTTATAAACCCCCATCCTGCTCATATAACCCCCATCCTGCTCATAATATACCCCATCCTGCTCATAATATACCCCCATCCTGCTCATAATATACCCCCATCCTGCTCATAATATACCCCCATCCTGCTCATAATATACCCCCATCATGCTATATACCCTCATCCTGCTATATACCCCCATCCTGGTATACAGCCCGCATCCTGTGGCACATAAAAAGAAAAAATAAACGTTCAAACTCACCTTACCTAACTCCCTGCAGCATCGCTCCTCCTCCGTCTGTGTCAGTAGCAGCGCCGCTGGAGTGTGGAGCCGGCCACGATCCCTGCAGCACCGCGATGTCCTCCTGTCTGTGCCGGCGGTGGCTGCGTGTGGACACGTGCGCACAGCGATGACATCATTGCTGTGCGCACCGCTAGCCTCCACACAGCTGCCGCCGGCACAGACAGGAAGACATCGCGGTGCTGCAGGGATCGTGGCCGGTGAGTATACTGATTCACTACACCCCGCGCTGATGATGATGCGCGGGGAGCAGTGAATACAGCCGCATATGATCACTCTAGGCTGTAGTTGCCAGGGCCTATCATGCGGGCAGACTGTTTAATATGCGCCCATTTCCCGCCCATCACCCCGCCCACCAGTCAGCGCCGGCTTCAGCGCTGAGAGATGATGGGCGAGATGATGGGTGTGCATATTAAATAAGCGGGCCCACGTGGTCACGGCAGGCTGCTACAGCCTGCTCGTGCCCCCGATGACCCGTTCCACAGCAGCACCCTCATTCCCCGCAGCCCTACATTTAGACTATAAGACGCACCCCCCACTTTCCACCAACATTTGGGGGGAAAAAAGTGTGTTTTATAGTCCGAAAAATACGGTACTCGTTTCACTGTGGATAATTACACAATCTTACCAGCATGTTCACAAGGTCTTTTGCTTTTCTTCTTGGGTTGATATGCACATGTCTGTCCAAAGCATGTTCATCTTTGGTACACAGAACCTGTTCCCTTCCTCAGCGGAATGATGGCTGGACATTCCCATCTTGTTTGTACTTGCGTATAATTGTATGTGCAGATGAACGAGGCACCTTCAGGTATGTGGAAATTGCACCCAAGGATGAACCAGACTTCTGCAAGTCCATAATTCTCTTCCTGAGATCCTGGTTGATTTCTTTTGACTTTCCCATCATGCTACACAAAGAAGCAGTGTGTTTCAGGTGTATATGAATATACATCCACAGATGTGTCTCTAATTAACTCAGATGTTGCCAATAAACCAGAAATAATAAATCAGACGCTTCCAAAGACATGACATCATCATATGGGTTGTCCCATATTGTTTAAAGTAAGGAAGGACCCCGGCACACAGTACAAGAGAAATTGGACAATCCAGGTATGGTATGCTTGGATGATTTTTATTTTCACAATTAAACGGTACTGCCCGACGTGTCGGCTCGCACAAGAGCCTTCATCAGGGACAGATAAGTACTGGGACATGCATGATACAAAAAAGAAAAAACAAGAAATGATTTACAATTACATCATGACAAGGCATCAAGTGTCAAAAAATGAGAAAACAACATATTACCTATTGGGGAGATGTGAAAGGAAGGGGAAGGTGTCGCAATGTGAATGTTAAGAAGTGGTGAGGATATATACAGCCGTATAAGATGTGAGTAGAATAAGAGAATTGTAAATTAAGAAAGGAAGGGGAGAGGAAAGATGGGGAAAGAAAAGGAAGAGAGGAAAAAAAGGGGGGAAAGGAGGGGGAAGAAACGGAAGAAGAGAAAGAAGGAAGGGAGAACAGGAAGGCTCAAGGGAAAAAATGAGCAAGAGGGGAAAGGGGAGGGATCTGAGAGACATACCCGTATTTATGAAGTTCAGGGAAAAGTTCCTAGTAGCACCTTGGAGGCCAGAAAGTTAAAGTGAAGTCTGAGAAAGGAAAGAGATATATAATATACAGAGGACTATAGCTGGTAAGGGCGGAAAAATGTCAATAAGGATAGAGCATGGTATAACTTACATGTGAGTAGTCAAGGAGAACACTTTGGAATGGAAGAATATATGTTACTGTGAAAAAAGGGGAGAGGGAGGAGGAGAAGTGATAGTTCATGAGGAATAGGTAATTGGAATAAAGAGCTGATATAATAGCAAAGAGAACAGGGCATAAATATTGGATACATACCAGTAGAATACTGTCATATAGTGTAGATAGGGCTCACATAGGTAGATGAAGAGATGGATAGATGCTGCTTTATGAATAACAAAGGTGATAATCTGTGATGATGTGGTGGAGAAATTGAAACATAGATAGGTCTGTTATAAGGGATAAATACCAATAAGTGGCGACCTGAGTATATGTAGTATGATAACCAATCATACGTGGTATGTTAGGTAAACCACACAATGCGTGAGGACTTGTTGTACTGGAATAGAGAAATAGCCTAAGTAAGAGGATGTGTGACTAATGTTGGGAAAAGGGAAAAAGAAGAACATACCTAATGGTGAGAGCACCAGAGAAATGCCTGCAATAACATAAGGACATTGTGTTATAAAAACGGCAAGACCAGAAGCAGAGCTTGTAGTGTAGCAGCAGGAAGACATCTTACCTATCGCAGCATAGTGGAGGTGAATATGTGGAGGGAGCCCAGGGACAGGGTAGAGAGAGGGACTATATATACTGGCCGGATGTAAACCATTGGTGGCAGCGGAGGATACACTATGCTGCGATAGGTAAGATGTCTTCCTGCTGCTACACTACGAGCTCTGCTTCTGGTCTTGCCGTTTTTATAAAGGTGCAGGAGAAAGGTGGAAACCACCAACCTGTTAAGGGAGAAGCTGCAGCCGGCTGCAGGCACTGTTCATCACCTCGTTTGGTTTACCAGAGACTCCAGTGTACTGTGTCATAGTGAGTACACCAGTGCCTTCGGGCCGCGCACCGCGCCGTACCACACCAGCACCCAGCACGCGCCCATCTCCATCGCCTCAGCACCTTCCCTCGGGCCCCCGGGACCATCACTCCCCTACTCACAGAGGGGTCAACACCAAGCTGCGCAACACCGTCCCCGGGAGGCCTAGTCAATGGCAGTGGTGGTGTCCATCCCTTCACCACAACCCGTGAGCGGCGTCACAAACTTAAATCCCCTACCAACCACCGCGGCCCCAGCCGTGGAACTCCCCACCGAAGTCCCCACGTGTAGCGCCAACCCCCTTGCAGAGCGACGTGACCCCCTGGTCCGTGAGGAGCTCGAGCCACCCACCGTACGAGCACGGATCCGAGCGGCTCGGCGGCCGGCCGAGCTCGCGGGGCGGTACAATTACAGGCAATGAAAACATTACATGTGCCTGAAAATGGAATAAATTAAAAACATAAGCTCAAGGCGCAAAAAATAAACTATCACTGGGTCCCAGATCCTGAAAAATAAGAACGCTACGGGTCTCAGAAAATTGCAACAAAAGCGCAATTCTTTTTTTGAACAAACTTCTGAATTTTTTTAACCATTTAGATAAAAACTAATATTATACATGTTTGGTATCTACAAATGTGTACTGACCTAGGGAATAATACTGCTAGATCAGATTTCCTATATAGTTAACAAGTGGAAGGAGAAAAAAAAAACACCACACACCATTGTGGAATTTCCCTTTTCTTCGGCGCTCTATTGGGAGACCCAGACGATTGGGTGTATAGCACTGCCTCCGGAGGCCACACAAAGCAATTACACTAAAAAGTGTAAGGCCCCTCCCCTTCTGGCTATACACCCCCAGTGGGATCACTGGCTCACCAGTTTTCTGCTTTGTGCGAAGGAGGTCAGACATCCACGCATAGCTCCACTGTTTGTAGTCAGCAGTAGCTGCTGGCTCTATCGGATGGAAGAAAAGAGGGCCCATATAGGGCCCCCAGCATGCTCCCTTCTCACCCGTGATGGTGCTTGTAAGGTTGAGGTACCTATTGCTGGTACGGAGGCTGGAGCCCACATGCTGTTTTCCTTCCACATCCCCCTGAGGGGCTCTGTGGAAGTGGGATCCTGCCGGCCCCCAAGCCCTGGGGCCGGGCTCCATCCACAGACCCATAGAACCTGCTGGATTGGGAGCGGGAGTGCCGTTCAGGGACATGGCCCTGCAACTTCAGGTACTCTGTGTCCCCGGCAGGCACGGACACTCTCAGGGCTTGCTGAGCGTTATAGTGCGCCGGGGACAGTGGCGCTGTACGCTGGGGGTTAGGTCACTGCAGCTTTGCTGAGTGACGATTGTATGTTGGGAACTACTGCGCCGACCGCTCCTGGAGCGGCGGCGCAGCTGCGACTTGTAGTGCGCCGGGGGCTTGGCGCCGACCGCGCTTGTACGGCGGCGGCGTTTTTAACTTTAGCCCCCGGCTTCTGCGGCCTAGCGCCGCTTCGTTCCCGCCCCCACCCTGTCAATCAGGGTAGGGGAGAGACGCTGCTCAATGGCTGCGCCGAGGGCTGGAGCCTTATTTACATGCTCCAGCCCTCTCACTAGGCACAAGGGGAAGCAGACTTCCCGCTCTTCGTCGGTGTACGCCCAGGGCCCGCCCCCCCTCTCCACAAGGACGCCGGCAGCCATTACACATGCGATCTGGCTGGAAGGAGGCAGCAGGCTCTGGGAGACCCAGACTAGAGGGATTTCTGGCGACCACACACCGCTCCTAAGCGGGTGGTAAGCTGCACAGTAGTGCAGGCCCCACTAGTGCCTCAGTGATATATTAGTGTACTTCTTTATTGGTACCATATATATATATATATATATATATATATTTATATAGTGCACTGTAAGGTCGCTTCTGTCTGGACACTCTGTACTGCTCTGAGGACGCAGCAACATGTCATCCGCAAAACGCAAGGCTGCCAAGGCACGGGCTGTGTACACTGTTTGTACTGCATGTGGGGCTAATCTATCAGCAGGCTCCAATGATTCACATTGTGTGCAATGTTCAGTCCCAGTGGCACTTCGCCAGCCAGAGCCTATTGTGGTGGTAGCCCAGGCAGAGACGCCTGTGAACCCTGCCCCGGTGACGGGGACAGACTTTGCAGTGTTTGCTGATAAAATGTCTGAGGCTATGACAAGGATCCTGGAGACCTTGCAGGCCAGGCCAGTTCCTCAGACTATGGACACCGCTGTGGCTATGCTCACTGGTCCCCCTCAGTTGGAACTAATCCGTACTTCAAGGGGGTCTCAAGCATCACAGGCTGAAGTCTCTGACTCAGATGACAGTCCCAGGCAGCCTAAGCGTGCTCGCTGGGAAAGACCCTCGACGTCATCACACTGCTCAGGGTCTCAGCGAGAAGAGTCTCTCTGTGATGAGACTGAGGACGGTGATCAGGAGTCTAATCCTGAGGCCCCTCTCAATCTGGATGCCCCTGATGGTGACGCCATGGTTAATGACCTTATATCGGCGATTAATAGACTGTTGGATATTTCCCCCCCAGCCCCTTCTGCAGAGGAGGCAGCTGCACAGCAGGAGAAGTTCCATTTCCTGTATCCCAAGCGTAAATTAAGTGCTTTTTTGGACCACTCTGACTTCAGAGAATCAATCCAAAAGCACGACGCTCATCCAGACAAGCGTTTCTCTAAACGTTCTAAGGATACCCGTTATCCTTTTCCCCCTGAAGTGGCCAAACGCTGGACCCAGTGCCCAAAGGTGGATCCCCCAATTTCCAAGCTGGCGGCTAGATCCATAGTCGCAGTAGAAGATGGCGCTTCACTTAAAGATGCCAATGACAGACAGATGGACCTTTGGTTGAAATCTGTCTATGAAGCTATCGGCGCGTCGTTTGCTCCAGCATTCGCGGCCGTGTGGGCACTACAGGCTATTTCAGCGGGTTTAGCACAGGTGGATGCTATCATGCATCCAGCAGTACCACAGGTGGCGTCCCTAACTTCGCAAATGTCTGCGTTTGCGACCTATGCTATCAATGCTGTCCTAGAGTCTACGAGCCGTACCTCTATGGCGGCCGCCAATTCTGTGGTTTTGCGCAGAGCCTTATGGTTAAAGGACTGGAAAGCAGATGCTGGTTCCAAAAAATGCTTAACCAGCTTGCCATTATCTAGAGACAGACTGTTTGGTGAGCCATTGGCTGAAATCATAAAACAGTCCAAGGGTAAGGACTCTTCCTTGCCACAGCCCAGAGCAAGTAAACCTCAACAGAAAAAGTGGCAGTCGAGGTTTCGGTCCTTTCGAGGCTCGGGCAAGCCCCAATTCTCCTCGTCCAAAGGGACTCAGAAAGGACAAGGGAGCTCAGATTCCTGGCGGGCTCACTCACGCCCCAGGAAAGCAAATGGAGGAACCGCTTCCAAGGCGGCTACCTCATGACTTTCGGCCTCCTCCCTCCGCATCCTCGGTCGGTGGCAGGCTCTCCCGCTTTTGCGACATTTGGCTGTCACAGGTCAAGGACCGGTGGGTAACAGACATTTTGTCTCGCGGGTACAGAATCGAGTTCAGTTCTCGGCCTCCACTTCGGTTCTTCAGAACCTCCCCACACCCCAACCGAGCAGATGCCCTGCTGCAGGCGGTGGACTCTCTAAGAGCAGAAGGAGTCGTGATCCCTGTCCCCCCTCTGGAACGGGGCCGAGGATTTTACTCCAACCTCTTTGTGGTTCCAAAAAAGGACGGCTCCTTCCGTCCCGTTCTGGACCTAAAACTGCTCAACAAGCATGTGAACGCCAGGCGGTTCTGGATGGAATCCCTCCGCTCAGTCATTGCCTCAATGTCCCAAGGAGATTTCCTAGCGTCAATAGACATCAAGGATGCTTATCTTCACGTGCCGATTGCTACGGAGCACCAACGCTTTCTGCGCTTCGTGATAGGAGACGAACATCTTCAGTTCGTGGCTCTGCCATTTGGTCTGGCGACAGCCCCCCGGGTGTTCACCAAGATCATGGCAGCAGTGGTAGCAGTCTTGCACTCTCACGGACACTCTGTGATCCCTTACTTGGACGATCTATTGGTCAAGGCACCCTCTCAGGAGGCATGCCAACTCAGCCTGAATTTTGCACTGGAGACTCTCCAGGCGTTCGGGTGGATCATCAACTTCCCAAAGTCAAATCTGTCACCGACCCAATCACTAACGTATCTTGGCATGGAGTTTCATACTCTCTCAGCGATAGTGAAGCTTCCGCTGAGCAAGCAGAGGTCACAACAGACGGGGGTGCAGGCTCTCCTTCAGAGTCAGTCGCACTCCTTAAGACGCCTCATGCACTTCCTCGGGAAGATGGTGGCGGCAATGGAGGCGGTTCCGTTTGCGCAGTTTCATCTGCGTCCACTTCAATGGGACATTCTCCGCCAATGGGACGGGAAGTCAAAATCCCTGGACAGGACAGTCTTCCTTTCCCAGACGGCCAAGGACTCTCTGCAGTGGTGGCTTCTTCCCACCTCCTTATCACAGGGAAGATCCTTCCTACCACCGTCCTGGGCGGTGGTCACGACAGACGCGAGTCTGTCAGGGTGGGGAGCAGTGTTTCTTCACCACAGGGCTCAGGGTACGTGGACTCAGCAGGAGTCCAGCATTCAGATCAATGTTCTGGAAATCAGAGCGGTGTTTCTTGCCCTGCTAGCCTTCCAGCAGTGGCTGGAAGGGAAGCAGATCCGAATTCAATCGGACAACTCCACAGCGGTGGCATACATCAATCACCAGGGCGGGACTCGCAGTCGGCAAGCCTTCCAGGAAGTCCGGCGCATTATGATGTGGGTGGAAGCCATGGCCTCCACCATATCCGCAGTTCACATCCCCGGCGTAGAAAACTGGGAAGCAGACTTCCTCAGTCGCCAGGGCATGGACGCAGGGGAATGGTCCCTTCACCCGGACGTGTTTCAGGAAATCTGTCGCCGATGGGGAAGGCCGGACGTCGATCTAATGGCGTCTCGGCACAACAACAAGGTCCCAACCTTCATGGCACGGTCTCGCGATCAAAGAGCTCTAGCAGCAGACGCCCTAGTGCAAGATTGGTCGCAGTTCCGGCTCCCTTATGTGTTTCCACCTCTGGCACTCTTGCCCAGAGTGCTACGCAAGATCAGATCCGACTGCAGCCGCGTCATACTCGTCGCTCCAGACTGGCCGAGGAGGGCGTGGTATCCGGATCTGTGGCATCTCACGGTCGGCCAACCGTGGGCGCTGCCAGACCGACCAGACTTACTGTCCCAAGGGCCGTTTTTCCATCGGAATTCTGCGGCCCTCAACCTGACTGCGTGGCCATTGAGTCCTGGATCCTAGAGTCTTCAGGCTTATCCCAAGGGGTCGTTGCCACCATGAGACAGGCTAGGAAGCCCACGCCTGCTAAGATCTACCACAGAACGTGGAGGATATTCTTATCCTGGTGCTCTGCTCAGGGAGTGTCTCCCTGGCCATTTGCATTACCTATCCTTCTTTCTTTCCTCCAATCTGGGTTAGAAAAAGGTTTGTCGCTCGGCTCCCTTAAAGGGCAAGTCTCGGCGCTATCTGTCTTTTTTCAGAAGCGTCTAGCTCGACTTTCCAAGGTGCGCACGTTCCTGCAGGGGGTTTGTCATATCGTACCCCCGTACAAGCGACCGTTAGATCCATGGGATCTGAACAGGGTACTAGTTGCCCTCCAGAAGCCGCCCTTCGAGCCTCTGAGGGAGGTTTCACTTTCTAGGCTATCACAGAAAGTGGCTTTTCTGGTAGCGATCACATCTCTTCGGAGAGTGTCTGAGCTGGCAGCGCTGTCATCCAAGGCTCCCTTCCTGGTCTTCCACCAGGACAAGGTAGTGCTGCGCCCCATTCAGGAGTTTCTCCCGAAGGTGGTATCCTCTTTTCATCTTAATCAGGATATCTCTTTGCCTTCGTTTTGTCCTCATGCAGTTCATCGGTATGAGAAGGATTTACATTTGTTAGATCTGGTGAGAGCACTCAGAATCTACATTTCCCGCACAGCGCCCCTGCGCCGTTCGGATGCACTCTTTGTCCTTGTCGCTGGTAAGCGCAAGGGGTCGCAGGCTTCTAAGGCCACCCTGGCTCGATGGATCAAAGAACCAATTCTTGAAGCCTACCGTTCTGCGGGGCTTCAGGTTCCGTCAGGGCTAAAGGCCCATTCTACCAGAGCCGTGGGTGCGTCCTGGGCATTGCGACACCAGGCTACGGCTCAACAGGTGTGCCAGGCAGCTACCTGGTCGAGTCTGCACACTTTCACCAAACATTATCAGGTGCATACCTATGCTTCGGCGGACGCCAGCCTAGGTAGAAAAGTCCTGCAGGCGGCAATTGCCTCCCCGTAGGGGAGGGCTGTCTTGCAGCTCTAACATGAGGTATTTCTTTACCCACCCAGGGACAGCTTTTGGACGTCCCAATCGTCTGGGTCTCCCAATAGAGCGCCGAAGAAGAAGGGAATTTTGTTACTTACCGTAAATTCCTTTTCTTCTAGCTCTTATTGGGAGACCCAGCACCCGCCCTGTTGTCCTTCGGGATTTTTGGTTTGTTTGCGGGTACACATGTTGTTCATGTTGAACGGTTTTCAGTTCTCCGATGTTTCTCGGAGTGAATTTGTTTAAACCAGTTATTGGCTTTCCTCCTTCTTGCTTTTGCACTAAAACTGGTGAGCCAGTGATCCCACTGGGGGTGTATAGCCAGAAGGGGAGGGGCCTTAAACTTTTTAGTGTAATTGCTTTGTGTGGCCTCCGGAGGCAGTGCTATACACCCAATCGTCTGGGTCTCCCAATAAGAGCTAGAAGAAAAGGAATTTACGGTAAGTAACAAAATTCCCTTCTTTTCACAATTTCTCCACATTTGGGATTTTTTTTCCTGTTTTCCAGTACACTACATGGTAAAATAAATGAGGTCATTCAAAAGTACAAACTGTTCCGCAAAAAAATAAGCCCTTCTATGGCAATACTGATGGGGAAAAAAAATAAAGTTATGGCTCTCAGAAGGTGAGAAAAAAACAAAAATGAAAAATCGCCCGGGGGTGAAGGGATTAAAATCCCCACTTCTCATAAAGCAATCAACATTCCTCATTCTCCCCCATATAGTAATTGTCACCCATCCTGGGCCCTTCCAATAATGCCCCCTCCTCTCCTGGGCACCCTCATAATAATGTCCTCCCACTCCGTCCTGGGCTCCTTCCTCTCCTGGGCACCCTCTTATAATAATACCCCCCCAACCCCATACTGGGCCCCTTTCTATAATAATGCCCCATCCTCTCCTGGGCACCCACTGATAATAATGTCCCCCCACTCCGTCCTGGGCCCCTTCCTCTCCTGGACACCCTCTTATAATAATGTCCCCCACCCTATAATAGTGCCCCCTACTCTCATGGATACTCTTATAATAATGCCTCCCCGAATCCCGTCCTGGGCACCCTCTTATAATATTGCCCCCCCCACACTCCATCTTGGGCCCCTTCATATAATAATGCCCTCTCCTGGGCACCCTCTTAAAATACCCTCCCCCCCTCCTGTCCTGGGCCCCCACTTATAATAATGCCCTTCCACCCCATACTTGCCCCCTTCCGATAATAAAGCCACTCTTCTGTCCTGGGCCACTTCCAGTAATTATGTTGCTGGTTCTGCTGCTCTCCTCCAACACATTTCATTTGGGAGAACAGAGTTTGATGAAGAACAATTTTTATAAGTGCCATCTTGCTCACCTTTCTGTGTGCAGCCTCATAGCTCATAAAATGGCCATCAGAACTAAACCTCCCTCCAGTCCCTTATATATAAATTGTAAGGCCGTGTCTTTAGCGGTGTCCGCCTATCCCAATTTTGCTTTGGATTTTCTGTGCTCTCTTTAACCCCTTCACCACCCGCCGGTTTTCCATTTTTTTTCTCCTCCTCTACTTCCAAGAGCCATAACTTTTTGTATTTTTTTGTCAATATAGCTATATGAGGGCTTGGTTTTTTTTGCGGGACGAATTGCACTTTTGAGTAACACCATTCTGCCCATGTTGTATTGGAAGACTGAAAAAAAATCCAAGTGCGGTGAAATTGCAAAAAAAAAAAAAGTGCAATTGCACAATTGCTTTTCGGTGTTTTTTTTTTAACTTACAGTGTTCACTTTATGTTATAATTGACCTGACAGTATGATTCCCTAGGTGAGCACGAGTTCGTAGATAACAAACATGTATAGTTCTACTTTTATCTGAGTGGTGGGGGGGGAGGGTTGCGCCATTTTTCATGACTTGTAGCATTCTCATTTTTCGGGATCTGGTCCTCAACAACCACTTATTTCTTGTGTCTTGAACTAACGTTATTAATTATTCTATTTTTGGGTAGATGCGAAGTTTTGATCGCCTGTAATTGCATTTTAATGAAATGTTGTAGAGACCAAAAAACATACTTTTGGTGTTTGGAATTTTTTTTCTCCCTGTGCTCTTTACCGATCAGATTAATTGATTTTATATTTTGATAGATTGGGCATTTCTGAACGCAGCAATAGCAAATATGTGTATATTTTTTGTGTAAAGCAGATTTTATTCAAATAAAGAACAGGTTTACAAGTTATAGGATAGGCAACATATGATATAGAGTAGAATAACTCAAATCTTGGAGGTAATAAGTAATACAACACTTTTCTACTTGCATAATAATTCCTTTGATTACACACTTCAGGTCAGACCATCATCACCCATGTAATAGCTTTGTTTTGGAGATGATGCCCACTGGGTGACCAATAATCCACCCCCCATGCAAAAATGTATGCAGCCTCGTTTAGAAAGGGGAGGCAAAGTAGATGCACAAAGTCTCTGAGATGGCAATCCGGGCTAACTATGTAAACATAACATAAAATGTACAAGGAGGAAAGAAAGATGAGAAAAGAAGAAATGTAGGGGGGAGAGGAAAAAGAAAAGAAGGACCAAGATGATGTCTCGTCTGGGTCGTGTGCAGCCCCAGGCACTTTTGTTTTATGGAATGGACAATCACAGAGGTCTCATGCCCCCAACTGAGGCTTGAAGCCATATTACCAGGTCTGGTGTCTCTCTGTACATAATCCACGGCACCCACAGCCCACAGCCTGAACACTCGCTCCCCCGAGTCCGACGCCTGGCCGACCAGCTCCTCCATCCTATAGATCTGGTTAATCTCGGCCACCAGTTCAGCCCGCCAGGGCACTTTGTTCTGCCTCCAGTACCTTGGGATTAATCTCCTTGCCCCCGTCAAAAAATGCCTTAACAGACTTCTCTTGAAGTTGGCGATCGAGATATTGCTTAAGGATAGATAAGCCAGTACCGGCGTCGGCTCAAACCTAGTGGATGACACTTTATTCAGAAGGGCAAACACGTCTATCCAAAAATATTGTAGGAGAGGACAAGACCACCACATGTGGATGTATGAGCCTCTATCGTTTGCGCATCTCCAGCATTCTTCAGAGACAGATGGGAACATGGAATGAATTCTGGAGGGGCAGTGATACCACCTAGAAACTATTTTGTAGCCCCGCTCCTGTGACGCTACATCCAGCGACGACTTGTGGGTAAAGGGTAATATTTTTGAGCGTTCTTCACGCGTGAGGGGTCTCCCCAAATCCACCTCCCATTTTAAGAAGAAAGGGACATCATCTTCCTGTCCAGACAACTCAATCTGGAACATTTTGTACAGCAGGGCAATGGTGTTTTCCATAGGCTCTCCCCCCAGACACAGAGACTCAAAGGGCATCAAGGGCCTATAAAAGTTTGTTTGTGGTGAAAGGGAGTTAATAAAACTCTTCAATTGCTCAGAACCAAGCCAAGCTCCTGCGGGACTGCGGTAGTCAGGAAAGAAAGAATGAAGGGGCCTCATACCCACATTGGACACTAGATCCCTCATTATGGACACCATACCTCTGGACATGTGAAGAAATACGTTGCCTGTTAAATCTGTCGTGAGTAGAGAATTATTGTGTAAAGATGTCAGTGGTCCAGGTATAGTGGAAATGCCCATTGCCTATGGGACTGCTGGAAATCGCCAATAAAGAGCTCAGATATCTTCACCAGTGCCATAGACAATGAGTGGAGCAGGGGTGTGCATGTTCAGCCTTAATTGCTTTGTCTGGGTTTTCCAAAGCATTGTCCACTAACCTTTGGACTTTCCACTATTAGTAAGTGGTTTCCTATTTTGTTGATAGGGTATAATTATAAATTCCTTGGGAATCCACTTTAATAAGGTTTTCTACTTTCAGAGCACCCCCACTTACCCAGATGCAGAGGTTTTTACAACCACTAGCTTTTTACTCACCCTCCCCTGGTCCAGCACTGAATCTCTGCCGCTGGCTGCTGTTGTCTGCAGTGAGAAAAGATGCTGAGCTCACTGACTGGTTGTCAACGTGTCATTAACGCTGCAAACAAAAACGGCAGAGTCCGTGCTGGACCCAGGGAGAGTGAGTAGAGCACGGTTTATTGTTTTAAAGAGAAACCGCACCAGCAGACATGGAATTTTGAAACATTTAGTGCCATAATATAAGCTGTTTTCTAATATACTAGGCTGTAAAAATGTTCTACCGTTTCCCCATCTACCCTAACTGCTTCTTTGTTTTTTTTCTTACCTAATTTTTTGTCTGAATACTGCAGTGCATGCTGGGATACTCAAAGCATTGGGGGGAGCAGTGTCAGTGTCACTTCCACAGCGTCTGCCCCTCCCTGAAACAATGATTTACCAGTGACACTTGTTTCATGTGCAGCGCTGTCACTGCTGTCTCCCTGGGTGTTTTCCTAGTGCAGCGTCTCCCCCAGTGTCCTGAGCAATGAGAAGTGTCATTATACCCAGCGATACAGGACATCAGCGTCGCCCCACAGGTGACGCCACTGGTGTCTGCCAGTCTGGACGCTTAGCTCCTCGCACTGGGAAGAAAAAGCACAATGAAGGCCGCATAATGGCGGGCAGACAACAGCACATAGGGGTGTGACAATGCACTAGGAAGACAGCGCACGGGGGAAGGAGGCACATGGGGATAAATGATTGCATAAGGAAAACTGCACACGGTGGGGTTGGGGGCAACACTGCACTAGTAAGACAATCAGGGGCACAGAAGTCACTGCTGACACTTTATTCCAGGGAAGAGTGTGGTGGAAGTGTGGCACCCCTGAGGTTCAGGTCGCCACAGGGTACTGCACCTCAAGTGAGGTGTTGTATCTATCTCAAGTAAGGGGGTGGTCATAACGGTTATGGGACTTCCCGATCACTGAAGCCAGCCACCTGGGGGGTGGGTTCCACTGGTGGTAGAGGAAGGCGCAACACACTCACACAGTTGAGTCCAGACCATAGTTATGGCAAGATCTCTCTGGAAAACTTGGATTTTACTGGGCTCTGAGCGTTGGAGCAGGAGCTCAGCAGGGGTACCTAACTGCTGAGGGGGACACCCTAGAAATAGGACACTCACTCTCTCCTTCTCCTTTCACAATGCCAGTGATCACCCATGACCGGATCTGGGATTAACCTGAGCCCATCATGGCAGTGACCAGTGTGACCAGGCTGGCAGCTGAAGTTGTGAGTAAACTACACCCTGAACCAGCAGAGATTGTGTTGGCTCAACCTTTCCAGCGCCACTGCCCTGCGCTTAGGTGCCAACGGCCAATAAAAGCCTCATCATCCACCAGGGACCCGCTTCATCATCCTGCCTGCCATAGCACCTGCCACGACGAGGAACCCAGCAGTGACAGCTATTCGCCTGACCAACGTGCGGAGCCGCCGCCCAACCTACACCGCACCTACTGTCTCCTCCCCAAAATCCTATAGAATGTAAGCCCGCAAGGGCAGGGTCCTTTTCCCTTTGTACTAGTCTGTCTACTGTAACTTGTATATGTGTTCTGTATGTAACCCCTTCTCATGTACAGTACCATGGAATCAATGGTGCTCTATAAATAAATAATAATAATAATAATAAATAAAAATCCCTGGTGCGGTTTGTGGAACACCTGACGCGAAGCGGCTGCAACAGGCACCACGAATGGACTGTGTTATAAAGAGACTGAAAATTAAGATGGCGGACGACAGCGTGGACCCCAAGATGGTGACGAGTGACCAGAGGGAGAGAGACCCTGCCCATCGTGGGAGGCGACAGCGCTCAATGGTGCGAAAACATACTCGGTCCGGAGGAGTGGCAGCCATAAAGAGCGGAGGCACTGAAGATGAGGTCCGTCCTGGAGCAGAATGCACCCAGGTGAGAGGGGTGTGGTCACCGAAGAAACGCCTACTGGTGAGTGACCTCCAGTGTCAGCGAGGGGCGTGGCTATGGGCGCGGCTGGCGAGATGGACAAGTGACGCAGCAGGCCACTGGCACCAGAAGAGGCGGGCCCCAGGACACAAAACGTGTGTCACTAAGTCGGCTGGCGCCATTTTGTGAGATGTCAAGGAGAAAGAAAGTTGTGTGAGGAAGATACGGAGAATTCCTGAGACCCACGAGAGCTGCCGGGGATTATCCAGCTGATGACTCCAGGAGCAGTTGGTGAGCAAAACTCCGGCAGATTCATGAGCGGAGTCACTCATCTATGTCAGCTGGGGTGCCACTGCGCACCCCGCCCTGGGTCTTGTCCGCACTGAACTAAAAATACACTGCTGGGCCAGGCTGACGATGGCGGAACCGGAAGATGTGGAAGCAGCCCCTGCGGCCGGTTGAGCCCCGGAGAAAAAGACAGAGGCCCCAGCAGATGATCCAGACATGCCAGCCCTGGAAGAAATGGAGCTGAAGTCGGAGGAGGAGTCAGGCCTTGAAGAGGTAGGACCGATTGTGCCCTGGTTCCGACCTGGTGCCGCACCGTTGGAGGCCTCCGCTCCCAAATACTGCAGGGGGAGAGACATGCTGCTGAGACCCATGAGCCACGTACCTGGCAGTGAGCCCTGACGCGAGCAGGTGCCAGCAGCAGCCCTGCCCCCAAGTGACTGGGTGACAGCTTGGACCCTGCAGGATTAGGAGGCAGTTGTGAGGGAGAGAATGCAGGCGGATGCATTGGCTCGGGACTGGAAGGACGGTCCTAAAAGGCACAAATTCGATTGCCAATGCTCCTCAGGCTGGGAAGTCACTTTCAACTAGGACCAAAGGCTACGGCTTTATCGAGGAGGAGTATACCTGTCACCAGGTCTACGTCAACCGGGCCATGGTGACCAGGCCGTCTCTCCTTTCCTGGCTGCGGACCCTCTATGTGGGAGAGAGGGTCACCTTTATAAAGCTGCAATGCCGAAAGGGATGGTGCATGGTCGGGGTGACACAGCCTGCGGAGGCCGAGGCGGAGCGCATGGAGAAACGACAGAGAGCAGTAGCTGCTGAGCCAACTAGATCAGCGGCTCCGGCGGGCCTGAGAGAACAGAGGGAGCACCAGACAACCCAATGACCGGCGCGGAAACAGGCAGAACATCCGCCATCCCTTGCAGTGGCTGCAGCAGCCCCCTCGGTGATCATCACCGGAGACAAAGTCTACCAAATGTACTTGGAGAGGACCCCGGGGGAAGCAGGAGCACCCGGATGGAGCCGACCGGATGAGAAACCCATGGATATGGCGACGCCCGATGTCCCCAAATACAATTGATGCATGTAAAAAGAGGTTGACCTCAGAAAAGAAGAAGGCTGGAAGTGGCTGAGGACAATTGAAAAATTGCCAGTTTGTGGACGGGGAGGCCAGTTCCCGACTGCCCTCCTGTGAGAAAAAGTTAAAGGGGTTGTCCGACATAACAAAAATGTTTGAGTTTAAGCTAATCTGTGCTGTATTGTCATATTAATCACCCCTACATTGTTATTTTTTGTTTTCTAACTTTTGTTCCTCTTGAATTATCTCTTTATTCTGTGCAGCTTCTTGTTTACATTCAGCTCCAGCAAACATGACCACTTCCTGTGCAAAACCTCCCAGTCACAGCTGGCACCGCCCGGCCTCAGTGTCCAGCCCCACCCCAGTGTCCAGCCGCACCCTCTGTCCGCCCCCTGCACACACATTCCCTGTCAGTATATTCTGCCCCAGCACTGACCTCTCATCACTACACGGCAGGACACTACAGGGCAGGACACTGCAGTGCAGCACATTACAGGACACTACAGGACACTACAGGGCAGCACATTACAGGACACTACAGGACAGGACACTACAGGGCAGCACATTACAGAACACTACAGGACAGGACACTACAGGGCACTACAGGGCAGGAGACAAAAGGGCAGCACATTACAGGACACTACAGGACAGGACACTACAGGGCAGGACACTACAGGACACTACAGGGCAGCACACTACAGGGCACTACAGGGCAGGACTCTACAGGGCAGATCACTACAGGGCAGCACATTCCAGGACACTACAGGACAGGACACTACAGGGCAGCACATTACAGGACACTACAGGGCAGCACACTACAGGGCACTACAGAGCAGCACATTACAGGACAGGACACTACAGGGCAGCACATTACAGTACACTACAGGGCAGCACATTACAGGACACTACAGGACAGATCACTACAGGGCAGCACATTACAGGACACTACAGGACAGGACACTACAGGGCAGCACATTACAGGACACTACAGGGCAGCACACTACAGGGCACTACAGGGCAGGACACTACAGGGCAGCACATTACAGGACACTACAGGACAGGACACTACAGGGCAGCACATTACAGGACACTACAGGGCAGCACAGTACAGGACACTACAGGACAGGACACTACAGGGCAGCACATTACAGGGCAGGACACTGCAGGGCAGCGCACTACAGGACACTACAGGACAGGACACTACAGGGCAGCACACTACACGGCAGATCACTACAGGACACTACAGGGCAGGACACTACAGGACACTACAGGGCAGGACACTACAGAGCACTACAGGGCAGGACACTACAGGACACTACAGGGCTGCGCACTACAGGGCAGCACACTACACGGCAGCGCACTGCACGGCAGCGCACTGCACGGCAGGGCACTACAGGGCAGGGCACTACAGGGCAGCGCACTACACTACAGCATTGCAAATAACAGCCCCACATCGGGCTCTGCACCCCACACCACATCGGGCTCTGCACCCCTCACCACATCAGGCTCTGCACCGCATACACACACATCGGGCTGTGCACCGCATACACAAACATACATACACACACACACACACACATCGGGCTGTGCACCGCATACACACACACACACACACACACACACCACCCCATAGGGAGTACATACTCACCCGTCATCGGTCCCCGCCGCTCCTGCACGTTCGCGCGCTGTCTGTGCTCTAGACATATCAGCACAGTGGTGACTTCACCGCTGTGCTGAAGAGAGTTCAGACAGCGTGCAAGATGAGAAGCAGCGCTGCGCTGCTTCTCATCAGCACTTTCAAATGTACCGGCATCTGTGATCTGTGATGCCGGTATATTTGAATGTGTGATCCTGAGCAGGGGGGCCGGTGCTGGAGCTGACACCATGGCAGCTGCCGCCAGGCCCCGCCGCCAGGTCACGGACCCCCACAGCAGTGCAGGGGGAGGTGCGGGGGAATGTGTGGGAGGGTGCAGGGAAGGGGGGCGGGGCTCATCGCACTGTACAGCCCAGCAAGGAGGCGACATGCTGTTTCCACATTTGCATGTCAACATGGCCCTGCCCATGTAGACATGAAATGACCGGAAGCAGCAAAATCGCGGCAGGAGCGGTCACATGACCGCTCTGAGCCGGGGGAGAGGGGCTGACAGCAGGGCAGGTAAGTGGTCTCTATCTACTTACCTGCCCCAATGTAGCCCCATAGGGAAATAATAAAAAAAAAGCAAATTAAGCCGGATAACCCCTTTAAAGGCCATGAGCCTCTGTTGGGCTGAGATGTTGCCCTGTGTGAGCCAAGGGATAATATGATAACCCTCGCGGCCGGACAAGGCCAGGTTTTTGCTTTTGATTATTGTGGAGGGATGTTGTAATACCCCTCGTGGTCTGAACTGTGTGTTTTTTTGTTTCCCCCCAATCCAAGCTCGGCACATGTTGCGCCCCCCTGCTGGATTTGGGAACTCTGTCAGCCCTTGGGGCAGGAGGAAGACTGTGACTTCGGCCCAGGAGTCCCTTGCAGCTCTCATGGACTTGGCCCATTTTGCCCCTGTGGACTAATCATGTCCTGTTTATGGACGTTGCCCCCTGGACTTAGTCCTGTCCTGTTTCAGGACAAAGTCCATGGGGGGAAAAGTCCATGGCCCCTGAGAGACTGAGCCCTATCCTGTGCAGCATGGAGGAGGGAAAAGTGAAACGGATGACCCGATGTGCTGGCCAGGTCAGGAAACAGGACAGTGTTTTTCAGTTTGTGCCCCCAGAACTTTGTGGATGAATTTTTCTTAAAGAAATATGCCCCCCACTTTGCAGTTGGTGGGAGATAATGACAAAACAATTTTGTGGGTAATCAAAGTCCCAAACAAAGAGACTGCTTCCTTGGACTGAGTGGGGTACTGTTGTTGGCCACAGTCCTCATGTTTAAATCAAGAAATGTTTTGATACTGTTTTAAGTGTAGAATGTGTGCATGCTTTTATGTTTTTCAGATGCCCAGTTGGTCGGGAATGACCAAGGTTAAAGAGGGGAGGGATATAAGAGGGTTACCCATGGTCAGTACTCCCCTGAAGACATCGTGCGCTGCATTGCCAATGTATATTGTGTAAGTTTTATGTGAGTTGTGCCACAATTCTGTCGCTGTGACAAGGTGGCATTGGGCTCCCTATTTGCTAGGAGGGAGTCTTGCACAAGAGATGCAGGACTAGGAGTTTTGGTGTAGCAGGCCTCATAGCATAGGGGTTGGGAGTTCCCGAGTTAGTAAGGGTATGTGTGCAACTTGCGTTCTTGATTTGACAAAAAAAATTGCACCCTCTGGCAGACTTTGACAATTGCAAACACTGCGCTTGACAAAAAAAAATGCATCCAAAACGCAAGCATTTTGGATGCGTTTTTGACAGGGTGAGTTTTTTAAAGGAGAAATAAAATATGATAGATTAGGATAATTGATAGATAGAAGAGATAGAAAAAAATAAAAATAATAGTTAGATAGAAAGAATATATAGAATAGACAATAAGAAAGAATATATAGAATAGATAGAAAGAAATAACAGAATAGCTCGAAAGAGTGACAGCTAGCTTTTCCAGCTGTTTTTTTTATTTTTTGGGGTAAAAAAAATTGAATTGGGGCCCCCCTATTTTTCTTATCTAGCACAGGAACAGCAGAAGCTGCGGGCTGCAACCCTCAGCTGTGTGCTGTACCTTGGCTGGTTCTGAAAAATAGAGGAGTGGTGGAGGACTCCTGCTGTGACCGGAAATCACCTGAGTGACAGCACCGCTGATTGCGTAGCTCACTTCAGTCACTCGGGTGATATGCTGTCACAGATGGAGGACTCCAGCTGTGGCAGCAGCTAACCTGAGTGACGTCACTGCTGATAGCGCTACTCACTTCAGTTGCGGCCTGAACCTCACAGCGGGCAGTTTTGTTCTATGGCGCTCGCTGTGAGGGTCAGATTTAGCAGTGCTGGAAGCGTCGTGGGACCTTGTGTGGATTATGTCCGACCTGGTGGGAAGGTTGGAAGGTTAATAAAGTGATGAAAGAGAGTGCTTTTGTTGGTATATGCAACAGATGAGGACTTCTTTGTATATGTGTGACGGAGGACTTTATGCTGATCTAACGGTAGATGGCGATGTTGTGTAAAGTTTCCTTACTCACTGTATTGTAAAAAGTCTTTTCTTTTCTTCCTGGTTTCGTTTTTCACTTCCTGATGCAATGCTGTATGACTGTGCAAATCATTACCTCATGTTCTCTCAGAAGTAAAGAGCTTGTTATCCCATGTAATCTGCTCTGTGAACTTTGTTCTGCAACTGGGAAGCTAGAAGCTGTGCAACAGCTTTTTTGTCTTTTATTTGAAATAAAGGATTTTTCTGTGTTAGTGTTTATTTACTTTCACTTACAAATTAGTGATGAGGGGGAGTCTCATAGACGCCTGCCATGACTAATCTAGGACTTAGAGGCTTCCATGGGCTTCCATTAACTCCTTATTACCCGGATTGCCACCGCACCAGGGCAATCAGGATGATCTGGGTAAAGTGCTGGGACTGTCACATCTAACGGATGCGGCAATTCCGGTTGGCTGATATTTTTAGGCTAGGGGGCTCCCAATAACGTGGGTCTCCCAGCCTGAGAATACCATCCCTCATCTGTGAGGTTTTATCTTGGTTGGGTTTCAAAATGGAGAGGGACCACACGCCATTTATTGTTTGTTTGTTTTTTAATTATTTATTTATTTTACTATATGATATAGACCCGCCCACCGGCATCTGTGATTGGTTGTAGTCAGACAGCTGACACTCAGCATTTGGTTGCAGTCAGACGCGCCCCATCATAGGCGTCGGTGGGCGGGGAAGCAGTCAATATGAAATGAGCCTAATGAGCGGTCGGCACTTTCAGAAGCAGAGGAAAGGCGCTGCAGGAGTAGCGTGACACCTACGCCAGTAAATGGTGAGTATGAAGCGGAGAGAGACAGAGAGAGACAGAGAGAGAATGGAGAAAAGTTGGTGACCTGCGTTTTTGTTGACAAAAAATGCATACAAAATGCAACCAAAAAGCAGTGGAAACGCACAGCTAACATTTTGGTTGCATTTTGGACATACCTTATTCATTTCAATGGGTGACAAAACATGACCAAAACGCAAAAAGAATGAACATGCTGCTTTTTTTGGTCAAAGATTTTGAGAAATATATGTCAAAATAAACGCTGACAAAAAGAATGCAACGTGCAGATGGAAATTCTGATTTCTCATAGCCTTTGCTGGGGAAGCAAAACGCATGCAGTTTGTCAAATAACACAATGCAGTTTAAAACGCAACCAATACATAAGAAAATAATGCAACATGCGGACATAGCCTTAGTCAGATAGTGCCAGAGATGGTGTGAAGAAGCAGCTGAGTGGTGCAGCGGTAGAGAAACAGGCAGAAGCATTGGGCAGGAGGAAATCAGAAGCTGGTGAACTGAAGCATTATGTTACAGAGAGGTAGCCTGGAAGTAGAGCGTGAACTAGAATAGCGCCAAGAAGGATAAAGTGAATAGTGCGGTTATTGTAAGGACCTTAGGGGTACTTTGCACGCTGCGACATCGCTAGCTAATGATAGCGATGCCGAGCGCGATAGTACCCGCCCCCGTCGCACCTGTGATATGTAGTGCGAGCTGCCGTAACGAACATTATCGCTACGGCAGCTTTACACTCACATACCTGGTCGGCGACGTCGCTGTGACTGCCGAGGAAACCCTCCTTTAAGGGGGAGGTGCTTTAGGCGTCACAGCGACGTCACAAAGCGGCCGGCCAATCAAAGCGGAGGGGCAGAGATGAGCAGGATGTAAACATCCCGCCCACCTCCTTCCTTCCGCATAGCCGGTGGACGGCAGATGCAGGTAAGGAGATGTTTGTTGGTCCTGCAGCTTCACACACAGCGATGTGTGGCGCTGCAGGAATGACAAACAACATCTTACCTGCGGACGCACCGACATTATGGAAATGAACGACGTGACACAGATCAGCGATTTTTGACTGTTTCACGCTCGTTCATCTCCGCTCCTAGTATTTACACGTTGCGACGTCGCTACCGGATGTGCGTCACTTTTGTTTTGACCCCACCGATATCGCAGTAGCGTTGTCGCAACGTGCAAAGTACCTCTTAGTCTTCAGACAGTCACCGTCACTGCAGGATTGGGATCCTCGGATGCAACCCGGTAGAAGATAGCCTTTCAGAGAACAGTGAAGTGTAGAGAAGAAACTCTCATGCCGGTGAGACCCTGAGAACAGCCGTGATGGGGAGAGCCATGTTGAACTGTGAAACAATGCCTGTGAAATATGTGTGCCTCTCCTATGGGGAAGATTGGTGTTTCCAAGACACTGGTGACAGTAAAGACAAAGTGTTTTATAGCTGGCCCAAGTGTGGACTTTATTCTTATGGGAGTGAATCTGCAGCATGTTCCTTGGAGCAGCAGCAGCAGCGGACTGACAGCCCAGAAGTACCCGGTTACTCAGGTATCGCACCACAGCACCAACCCAAACACACACTGCAAACCCCTTTTCTGTAGCGTGTCAGGCGGGTGCTGGACTATGTCCCTCACCCCCGGCTACCAATCACAAGAGAATTGAGATAAGGCAGATGAGACTAGTCAGCAAGGAACGACTTGAGGAACCTGGAAATGGTGACAACATGCACAGTCACATCATCACTCACATACGGCCAGACTATCTATACAGACAACCCCTTTTACACAAATACATTGGTTGCTATTTATTGATTTCTTACCTCCTGTCTGCTCTCGCCATCTTTTCCGGCTTTTATTTTCTTCTTCATACCTAAAAATTAAAGTGGACATAGATATTGATGAGATACAATCTTTACATTCGGCCTCATTTACATTTCTGTTCCTGTTTTACGTCGCCCAACCTGAAGTTGCTGAGACACTGCAATATTGGATGGAAGGGCTCACGCCACCGGATTAGCTGGACGAGTGCTAGCGGATTTTTTATTGAATAGCACTCGGCCCAACGTTTTTCAGAGGGCCAGTGCTGAGGCCCAATTTGTTGTTTTACTGACAGAACCTCTTGGTGCCGGCTACAATTTGCCATTCAATCGGATAAGACTCATTCAGGTCTATGGTGCGAGGGACACATTGCCATCCGAGGGCGGTCAGATTTCTCCATCTTCTCCTCAGTGAGGTCATAAGCATCATTTACATCTGCTTTACAACAGCAGCAGTTTTGGAACAATTTGCTTCTCAGTAATCTAGATGGGTTAAAAGTTTCTCAAACTAATTTTTTGTTTAGGGACCACTTCACATTTGGAGTGACTTTAAGGGGCCAATGTGACAGAAAATACTTAAACGTGACAGCTTTAAAAAACTGCACCCCTCAAAGTAGTCAAAACCAAATCCAAGAAGCTTATTTACCCTTTAGATGCTTCACACTAATTAAAGCAATTTTGAACATTAAATTAACATTTTAATTTTTCGCACAAAAATGTGTTTATTTAGCAAAAAATTGTTCCATTTCACAAGGGTTACAGGAGAAATAATATGGAGCATAGAATTCTGTCCTATTTCTCCTGAGTATGTTGATACTGCATATTTAGTGGAAAAACGATGTGCGAGCGCAAGGTGGGGTCTGGAAGGGATGGAGCGGAATTTGCTATCTATTCCAGAGAGCATGCTGCATTTGTAGAGCCCCTGATGTGCAAACAGTGAAGACTCCCACAAGTGACCCCATTTTGGAAACTAAACCCCTCAAGGAATTCATCTAGATACGTGGTGCGCACCATAAATCCCCAGATGCTTCACAAAGTTTTATAACATTGAGCCGTGAAAATAAAAACACACATTGACATACAAATTTTGCTTTAGTTCCAATTTTCTCATTTTCACAAGGGTATTGGCAGAAATTACACAACACATTTTGGGGTCCATTTTTATTTCTGAGGACAGACACATACCTCCAAACTTTCCAAGAAAGGAAAGAGGGCCAAACTGTGTGTCACGCTATGTGTGCGCCACGGCGATTTTAGGCCACGCCCCTAACCATACCCATTTCA
Source organism: Anomaloglossus baeobatrachus (assembly GCF_048569485.1). NCBI lineage: Eukaryota > Metazoa > Chordata > Amphibia > Anura > Aromobatidae > Anomaloglossus > Anomaloglossus baeobatrachus. The sequence goes on along the minus strand of NW_027444022.1, from coordinate 43,609 downwards.
CAACTAGTCACGCCCATAACCACTCCCCATCCACACCCATTCAGCACTGCCGATCACATTGTTTTATAAACAATAATTATAAACAGAAAAAATATAAAATATTCTTAATGCAAACTTGGTAGTATTTATTTTAAATTAGAATATTTTAAAGCAACAAAATTCTATTCTAAAGCAGATCTGACACCTTAATCTACAATAGGTAAAAGTTGCACATTACATATACTGTAAGATCTACTCTATTAGACAAATTATCTTTAATAACATTGTGCTTCTGGTTAACCCCTTTAACTCCCCCGGGAGTGCCGGTGTATTTGCAATGATGGTGCGTGAGGGAGTGCCGGTGTATGTGTAGTGATGGTGCGTGCAGGAGTGCCGGTGTATGTGCGGTCATGGTGCGTGCGGGAGTGCCGGTGTATGTACAGTGATGGTGCGTGCGGGAGTGCCGGAGTATTTGCAGTGATGGTGCGTGCGGGAGGGCCAGTGTACGTGTAGTGACAGTGCGTGCGGGAGTGCCGGTGTATGTGCGGGGATGGTGGGTGTGGGAGTGCCGGTGTATGTGCAGTGATGGTGCGTGCAGGAGTGCCGGTGTATTTGCGGTGATGGTGCGTGGGGGGGTGCCGGTGTATGTGCGGTGATGGTGCGTGCGGGAGTGCCGGTGAATGTGTAGTGATGGTGCGTGCGGGAGTGCCGGTGTATGTGTAGTGATGGTGCGTGCGGGAGTGCCGGTGTATGTGTAGTGATGGTGCGTGCGGGAGTGCCGGTGTATGTACGGTGATGGTGCGTTGGGGGAGTGCCGGTGTATGTGCGGTGATGGTGAGTGGGGGGAGTGCCGGTGTATCTGTAGTGATGGTGCGTGCAGGAGTGCCACTGTATGTGCGGTGATGGTGCGTGCGGGAGTGCCGGTGTATGTGCAGTGATGGTGCGTGGGGGGAGTGCCGGTGTATGTGCGGTGATGGTGCGTGGGGGGAGTGCCGGTGTATGTGTAGTGATGGTGCGTGCAGGAGTGCCGCTGTATGTGCGGTGATGGTGCGTGCGGGAGTGCCGGTGTATGTGCGGTGATGGTGCGTGCAGGAGTGCCGGTGTATGTGCGGAGATGGTGCGTGCGGGAGTGCCGGTGTATGTGCAGGGATGGTGCGTGCAGGAGTCCCGGTGTATGTGCGGGGATGGTGGGTGGGGGGAGTGCCGGTGTATGTGCAGTGATGGTGCGTGTCGGTGTATGTGTGGGGATGGTGGGTGGGGGGAGTGCCGGTGTATGTGCGGGGATGGTGGGTGGGGGGAGTGCCGGTGTATGTGCAGTGATGGTGCGTGTCGGTGTATGTGTGGGGATGGTGGGTGGGGGGAGTGCCGGTGTATGTGCGGGGATGGTGGGTGGGGGGAGTGCCGGTGTATGTGGGGGGATGGTGGGTGGGGGGAGTGCCGGTGTATGTGCGGGGATGGTGGGTGGGGGGAGTGCCGGTGTATGTGCGGGGATGGTGGGTGGGGGGAGTGCCGGTGTATGTGCGGGGATGGTGGGTGGGGGGAGTGCCGGTGTATGTGCGGGGATGGTGGGGTCTCTCTCTCTCAGCCTAAAAACAAAGAAAAAAAAAATGGGATCCGTCACCTCAGTTTTTACACAATCAGAGACGTATCCGTCGCACCAGGCACAAAGTGGATTGTCTTAAACCTTATCTCATGATTGTTACAATCAAAAGATACTCCGAGTGTATCAATGCACAATAAAGAATTCCATAAGCTTTTTTAGGATAAAACCCAAAACTTTATTAGGCAATCAAACATATAAATATTAAAATAAACAGGGAGACACACCTTGTTGAAGGACAGAAATATGCCACCGTTTTGAACACGCATCGGTATTTTCAGTCAGATAAAGCACAAGTATTGCAAATCGTTATTATTATTCTTTCATGTGTCAAACTATTAGTAGCAAGATATCATTATTTTAACCAAAATTATCAAGACATGAACATTGCAGACAGCAATTCCACCCTTCGTTATTGCTATTCTGGCATAATAAGCCTATATTCATATAGGTGCCTTGCCGTCAGCATGCTCAAGCCCTGTGCATACTATGCTCCACAATATGGATGTGTGTCAATAGCCGCATATACATACAATGCACCTATAGGCTCATAACAATCCCACAGATTGAACAAAATAGGTAAGTATATTATATTATATTTGGCCCATAAAAATAGATGAAATCAGGGCTTTTGTCTGTAAAGAGTATACATATACCGCCAATATCATAATCAAACTATATATTGTCATCACCATAAGACATGTGGGCAGACACATATATTATGAAAAGTAATTAACAGTCTTGACACACATCCAAGTTGTTCAATCATTCACAGATGAAAACGCTGCAATGTGCACAGTCAGAAGCACAAGTGGCAATGCTCTGAATAAAGGTGTTCATCTAGAAATGCACAGCATCACTATCGTATTCCACCACAGTGAGTGTGATTTGTTAATCACCAAGTGTGCAGGTATAGTTTGACACATGAAAGAATAATAATAACGATTTGCAATACTTGTGCTTTATCTGACTGAAAATACCGATGCGTGTTCAAAACGGTGGCATATTTCTGTCCTTCAACAAGGTGTGTCTCCCTGTTTATTTTAATATTTATATGTTTGATTGCCTAATAAAGTTTTGGGTTTTATCCTAAAAAAGCTTATGGAATTCTTTATTGTGCATTGATACACTCGGAGTATCTTTTGATTGTAACAATCATGAGATAAGGCTGAGGGGCACTTTGCACACTGCGACATCGCAGGTGCGATGTCGGTGGGGTCAAATTGAAAGTGACGCACATCCGACATCGCATGCGACATCGCAGTGTGTAAAGCCTGGATGATACGATTAACGAGCGCAAAAGCGTCGTAATCGTATCATCGGTGCAGCGTCGGCGTAATCCATAATTACGCTGACGCGACGGTCCGATGTTGTTCCTCGCTCCTGCGGCAGCACACCACACATCGCTGTGTGTGAAGCCGCAGGAGCGAGGAACATCTCCTACCGGCGTCACCGCGGCTTCCGTAGGATATGCGGAAGGAAGGAGGTGGGCAGGATGTTTACATCCCACTCATCTCCGCCCCTCCGCTCCGATTGGCCGCCTGCCGTGTGACGTCGCAGAGACGCCGCACGACCCGCCCCCTTAACAAGGAGGCGGGTCGCCGGCCACAGGGACGTCGCACGGCAGATGAGTGTGTGTGTGAAGCTGGCGTAGCGATAATTTTCGCTACGCCAGCTATCACCACATATCGCTGCTGCGACGGGGGCGGGGACTATCGCACTCGGCATCGCAGCATCGGCCTGCGATGTCGCAGTGTGCAAAGTGCCCCTTAGATTGTGTAAGTGGAGTGATGCTCCTTGATGTAAAGGTCCAGTCACACTAAACAACTTACCAGCGATCCCAACAACGATAGGGATCGCTGGTAAGTTGCTAGGAGGTTGCTGGTGAGATGTCACACTAAGCGACGCTCCAGCGATCCCACCAGCAACCTGACCTGGCAGGGATCGCTGGAGCGTCGCTACACGAGTTGCTGGTGAGCTCACCAGCAACCAGTGACCAGCCCCCAGCGCCGCGTGGAAGATGCTGCGCTTGGTAACTAAGGTAAATATCGGGTAACCAACCCGATATTTACCTTGGTTATCAGCGCACTCAGCTACACGTGCAGAGAGCAGGGAGCAGCGCACACTGAGCGCTGGCTCCCTGCTCTCCTAGTTACAGCACACATCGGGTTAATTACCCGATGTGTGCTGCAGCTAAATGTGCACAGAGCAGGGAGCAGCGCACAATGCTTAGCGCTGGCTCCCTGCTCTCCTAGCTACAGTACACATCGGGTTAATTAACCCGATGTGTCCTGCAGCTACATGTGCACAGAGCAGGGAGCAGCGCACAATGCTTAGTGCTGGCTCTCTGCTCTCCTAGCTACAGCACACATCGGGTTAATTAACCCGATGTGTCCTGCAGCTACATGTGCACAGAGCAGGAGCCGGCAGCACAGGCAGTGAGAGCGGCGGAGGCTGGTAACAAAGGTAAATATCGGCTTCTTGGTTACCCGATGTTTACATTGGTTACCAGCCTCCGCAGAAGCCGGCTCCTGCTGCCTGCACATTTAGTTGTTGCTGTCTCGCTGTCATACACAGTGATGTGTGCTTCACAGCAGGAGAGCAACAACTAAAAAATGGCCCAGGACATTCAGCAACAACCAACGACCTCACAGCAGGGGCCAGGTTGTTGCTGGATGTCACACACAGCAACATCGCTAGCAACGTCACAAAAGTTGTTCGTTAGCAGCGATGTTGCTAGCGATGTTGCTTAGTGTGACGGGGCCTTTAGTTGGGACAAGTTTGCTAATTAATAAACTGGATTGTGTCCGATTGCAAAAAACTGACACATCCGGTTTTTGCTCTGCGGCACAATACGGCGCTCTGCAGAAAAATGCAACGGGTTTTTTTTTTGCCGCCGGTTGCATTTTTTCCCGCATAGACTTGCATTAGCGCCGTATTGTGCCGCATGGCCTTGCATTGTGACCGTTTTTTGCCGGATGTGGCATATTTAGCCGATGCGTCGCCAGATGGAACGTTGCCTGGCACTTTTTTGTGTGGCGAAAAAAACGCATTTACAATGCATGCCTGTGGACGCCGGATGCGTTTTTTTTGCACTGCGCATGCTCAGTATCAAGCCGCATCCGTGAGAAACCGGAAGGGCCGCATGGAAAAACTTATGTAACGGATCCGTTTTTTCACCGCATCCGTTGCATAGGTTTTTGAGCTGGATTGAGCCGCACTGCTCAAACCGGCGCAGTGCAAAAAAACGCATCCGGCGTCCATAGGTCCGGGGAGGAGAAACCACCCCTCTTGATTTCCCCTCCTCCCCGAATCTAAGGTATTTGCAATGCAAAGTGATCGCAGCCACCGGGGCCGCGATCTCGCCATGACATACTGGATACGTCATGGGTCCTTAAGTACCAAGGAGCCATGACGTACCCAGTACGTCATAGGTCGCTTAGGGGTTAATGTGCCTTCCCGCACACACACACACATATACACACACACACACACACACCATTCTTCTCACCTGTCCCGCGCTCCCTCGGCTGCCTCATCTCTGCTTCGTGCGGCTCCCCAGGCCCGTGCCCCTGTAGCATCGCGGCCGGTGCAGGGGTCGCAGCCACTGTCAGTGACTTATGTCAGATGATTGTTTTGCCGGCGCGAGAGCGCAGAGTCCGTGACTCAGATATCAGCGCCGCCGGCAAAACACTCATCTAACAAAGCGCAGACAGTGACTGCGGCCCCTGCACCGGCCGCGATGCTACAGGGGCACGGGCCTGGGGGCCGCGTGTTTGAGACCGCTGATTTACACGATCACATCTAGTGACGGGACAGACAGCACGACACAGAACACATTACTCACCGCTCCGCTCCAGCAGGGGTCCACACCTCGCGCCACCAGAACTCCCGTCCTCTCTGCCCCCAGGGCGGCCGATCTTCCTCATTTCTTTCTCCATAACGCTGTCTGGAAATCCCCTCTCCATCATATTACTCCTCCGATCCACGAACGATAAATTCTCCGATGAACGAACGATAACTCCTCAGATCCAAGAACGTAACTGCACAACACCGACTTCTCCTCGCTCCAACTACAACCCACAAGGGCCTATCAGTCAGCTCGGCCTTTATATAGGACCTGCGGTTCGCGCCAACGGTGACCTCCAATCAGAAGCTGTTTGGCGAATGTCCCTGAACACGTCATGGGCCTGACAACAGGTTTAAAAAAAGGTCATAGAAAGTTCACAGCGTTAAAGGGGCCTCGCTGCAGCGAGTGTAATATGCAATATCTAGCTGTCTATTATCTATCTATCATCTATCTATCTATCTATCCCTCTTTTATCTATTATCTATCCCTCTATCTATCTATCATCTATCTATTATCTATCTTTCATCTATCTATTATCTATCTATCTATTAGATATCCCTCTATCTATCCCTCTATCTATCTATCTCTCTATCTATTATCTATCTTTCATCTATCTTTCTATTATCTATCTATCTATTAGATATCCCTCTATCTATCCCTCTATCTATCTATCTCTCTATCTATTATCTATCTTTCATCTATCTATCTATTATCTATCTATCTATCCCTCTATCTATCTACCTATCTATCTACCCCTCTATCTGTCTTTTGGTTTTTTAATGTTGAATTAATAAAATTATGTATTTTATCATTGTCTATAGCTATTCTGTGTGAATCGGGTTGTTTTTTTTAGATACATAATAGAAAACAGATAATAGAGAGATAGATAACAGAAAGAACATATAGAATAGATAATAAGAAAGAACATATAGAATAGATAGAAATAAATAACAGAATAGCTTAATAGCTTAAGGGATAGCTATTTTGGCCAGCTGGTTTTTTTTTTGTTTTTTTTTGTAATTTAGTTAAAAAAATGACGTGGGGTCCCCCCCATTTTTCATGTCCAGCATGATTCGGGGAGGAGGGGAAATCAAGAGGGGTGGTTTCTCCTCCCCGGACCTATGGACGCCGGATGCGTTTTTTTGCACTGCGCCGGTTTGAGCAGTGCGGCTCAATCCAGCTCAAAAACCTATGCAACGGATGCGGTGAAAAAACGGATCCGTTACATAAGTTTTTCCATGCGGCCCTTCCGGTTTCTCACGGATGCGGCTTGATACTGAGCATGCGCAGTGCAAAAAAAACGCATCCGGCGTCCACAGGCATGCATTGTAAATGCGTTTTTTTCGCCACACAAAAAAGTGCCAGGCAACGTTCCATCTGGCGACGCATCGGCTAAATATGCCACATCCGGCAAAAAACGGTCACAATGCAAGGCCATGCGGCACAATACGGCGCTAATGCAAGTCTATGCGGGAAAAAATGCAACCGGCGGCAAAAAAAAAACCCGTTGCATTTTTCTGCAGAGCGCCGTATTGTGCCGCAGAGCAAAAACCGGATGTGTCAGTTTTTTGCAATCGGACACAATCCAGTTTATTAATTAGCAAACTTGTCCCAACTAAAGGCCCCGTCACACTAAGCAACATCGCTAGCAACATCGCTGCTAACGAACAACTTTTGTGACGTTGCTAGCGATGTTGCTGTGTGTGACATCCAGCAACAACCTGGCCCCTGCTGTGAGGTCGTTGGTTGTTGCTGAATGTCCTGGGCCATTTTTTAGTTGTTGCTCTCCTGCTGTGAAGCACACATCACTGTGTATGACAGCGAGACAGCAACAACTAAATGTGCAGGCAGCAGGAGCCGGCTTCTGCGGAGGCTGGTAACCAATGTAAACATCGGGTAACCAAGAAGCCGATATTTACCTTTGTTACCAGCCTCCGCCGCTCTCACTGCCTGTGCTGCCGGCTCCTGCTCTGTGCACATGTAGCTGCAGGACACATCGGGTTAATTAACCCGATGTGTGCTGTAGCTAGGAGAGCAGAGAGCCAGCACTAAGCATTGTGCGCTGCTCCCTGCTCTGTGCACATGTAGCTGCAGGACACATCGGGTTAATTAACCCGATGTGTACTGTAGCTAGGAGAGCAGGGAGCCAGCGCTAAGCATTGTGCGCTGCTCCCTGCTCTGTGCACATTTAGCTGCAGCACACATCGGGTAATTAACCCGATGTGTGCTGTAACTAGGAGAGCAGGGAGCCAGCGCTCAGTGTGCGCTGCTCCCTGCTCTCTGCACGTGTAGCTGAGTGCGCTGATAACCAAGGTAAATATCGGGTTGGTTACCCGATATTTACCTTAGTTACCAAGCGCAGCATCTTCCACGCGGCGCTGGGGGCTGGTCACTGGTTGCTGGTGAGCTCACCAGCAACTCGTGTAGCGACGCTCCAGCGATCCCTGCCAGGTCAGGTTGCTGGTGGGATCGCTGGAGCGTCGCTTAGTGTGACATCTCACCAGCAACCTCCTAGCAACTTACCAGCGATCCCTATCGTTGTTGGGATCGCTGGTAAGTTGTTTAGTGTGACTGGACCTTTACATCAAGGAGCATCACTCCACTTACACAATCTAAGGGGCACTTTGCACACTGCGACATCGCAGGCCGATGCTGCGATGCCGAGTGCGATAGTCCCCGCCCCCGTCGCAGCAGCGATATGTGGTGATAGCTGGCGTAGCGAAAATTATCGCTACGCCAGCTTCACACACACACTCATCTGCCGTGCGACGTCCCTGTGGCCGGCGACCCGCCTCCTTGTTAAGGGGGCGGGTCGTGCGGCGTCTCTGCGACGTCACACGGCAGGCGGCCAATCGGAGCGGAGGGGCGGAGATGAGTGGGATGTAAACATACTGCCCACCTCCTTCCTTCCGCATATCCTACGGAAGCCGCGGTGACGCCGGTAGGAGATGTTCCTCGCTCCTGCGGCTTCACACACAGCGATGTGTGGTGTGCTGCCGCAGGAGCGAGGAACAACATCGGACCGTCGCGTCAGCGTAATTATGGATTACGCCGACGCTGCACCGATGATACGATTACGACGCTTTTGCGCTCGTTAATCGTATCATCCAGGCTTTACACACTGCGATGTCGCATGCGATGCCGGATGTGCGTCACTTTCAATTTGACCCCACCGACATCGCACCTGCGATGTCGCAGTGTGCAAAGTGCCCCTCAGCCTTATCTCATGATTGTTACAATCAAAAGATACTCCGAGTGTATCAATGCACAATAAAGAATTCCATAAGCTTTTTTAGGATAAAACCCAATAATAATAACGATTTGCAATACTTGTGCTTTATCTGACTGAAAATACCGATGCGTGTTCAAAACGGTGGCATATTTCTGTCCTTCAACAAGGTGTGTCTCCCTGTTTATTTTAATATTTATATGTTTGATTGCCTAATAAAGTTTTGGGTTTTATCCTAAAAAAGCTTATGGAATTCTTTATTGTGCATTGATACACTCGGAGTATCTTTTGATTGTAACAATCATGAGATAAGGTTTAAGACAATCCACTTTGTGCCTGGTGCGACGGATACGTCTCTGATTGTGTAAAAACTGAGGTGACGGATCCCATTTTTTTTTTCTTTGTTTTTAGGCTGAGAGAGAGAGACCCCACCATCCCCGCACATACACCGGCACTCCCCCCACCCACCATCCCCGCACATACACCGGCACTCCCCCCACCCACCATCCCCGCACATACACCGGCACTCCCCCCACCCACCATCCCCGCACATACACCGGCACTCCCCCCACCCACCATCCCCCCACATACACCGGCACTCCCCCCACCCACCATCCCCGCACATACACCGGCACTCCCCCCACCCACCATCCCCACACATACACCGACACGCACCATCACTGCACATACACCGGCACTCCCCCCACCCACCATCCCCGCACATACACCGGCACTCCCCCCACCCACCATCCCCACACATACACCGACACGCACCATCACTGCACATACACCGGCACTCCCCCCACCCACCATCCCCGCACATACACCGGGACTCCTGCACGCACCATCCCTGCACATACACCGGCACTCCCGCACGCACCATCTCCGCACATACACCGGCACTCCTGCACGCACCATCACCGCACATACACCGGCACTCCCGCACGCACCATCACCGCACATACAGCGGCACTCCTGCACGCACCATCACTACACATACACCGGCACTCCCCCCACGCACCATCACCGCACATACACCGGCACTCCCCCCACGCACCATCACTGCACATACACCGGCACTCCCGCACGCACCATCACCGCACATACAGTGGCACTCCTGCACGCACCATCACTACAGATACACCGGCACTCCCCCCACTCACCATCACCGCACATACACCGGCACTCCCCCAACGCACCATCACCGTACATACACCGGCACTCCCGCACGCACCATCACTACACATACACCGGCACTCCCGCACGCACCATCACTACACATACACCGGCACTCCCGCACGCACCATCACTACACATTCACCGGCACTCCCGCACGCACCATCACCGCACATACACCGGCACCCCCCCACGCACCATCACCGCAAATACACCGGCACTCCTGCACGCACCATCACTGCACATACACCGGCACTCCCACACCCACCATCCCCGCACATACACCGGCACTCCCGCACGCACTGTCACTACACGTACACTGGCCATCCCGCACGCACCATCACTGCAAATACTCCGGCACTCCCGCACGCACCATCACTGTACATACACCGGCACTCCCGCACGCACCATGACCGCACATACACCGGCACTCCTGCACGCACCATCACTACACATACACCGGCACTCCCTCACGCACCATCATTGCAAATACACCGGCACTCCCGGGGGAGTTAAAGGGGTTAACCAGAAGCACAATGTTATTAAAGATAATTTGTCTAATAGAGTAGATCTTACAGTATATGTAATGTGCAACTTTTACCTATTGTAGATTAAGGTGTCAGATCTGCTTTAGAATAGAATTTTGTTGCTTTAAAATATTCTAATTTAAAATAAATACTACCAAGTTTGCATTAAGAATATTTTATATTTTTTCTGTTTATAATTATTGTTTATAAAACAATGTGATCGGCAGTGCTGAATGGGTGTGGATGGGGAGTGGTTATGGGCGTGACTAGTTGTGAAATGGGTATGGTTAGGGGAGTGGCCTAAAATCGCCGTGGCGCACACATAGCGTGACACACAGTTTGGCCCTCTTTCCTTTCTTGGAAAGTTTGGAGGTATGTGTCTGTCCTCAGAAATAAAAATGGACCCCAAAATGTGTTGTGTAATTTCTGCCAATACCCTTGTGAAAATGAGAAAATTGGAACTAAAGCAAAATTTGTATGTCAATGTGTGTTTTTATTTTCACGGCTCAATGTTATAAAACTTTGTGAAGCATCTGGGGATTTATGGTGCGCACCACGTATCTAGATGAATTCCTTGAGGGGTTTAGTTTCCAAAATGGGGTCACTTGTGGGAGTCTTCACTGTTTGCACATCAGGGGCTCTACAAATGCAGCATGCTCTCTGGAATAGATAGCAAATTCCGCTCCATCCCTTCCAGACCCCACCTTGCGCTCGCACATCGTTTTTCCACTAAATATGCAGTATCAACATACTCAGGAGAAATAGGACAGAATTCTATGCTCCATATTATTTCTCCTGTAACCCTTGTGAAATGGAACAATTTTTTGCTAAATAAACACATTTTTGTGCGAAAAATTAAAATGTTAATTTAATGTTCAAAATTGCTTTAATTAGTGTGAAGCATCTAAAGGGTAAATAAGCTTCTTGGATTTGGTTTTGACTACTTTGAGGGGTGCAGTTTTTTAAAGCTGTCACGTTTAAGTATTTTCTGTCACATTGGCCCCTTAAAGTCACTCCAAATGTGAAGTGGTCCCTAAACAAAAAATTAGTTTGAGAAACTTTTAACCCATCTAGATTACTGAGAAGCAAATTGTTCCAAAACTGCTGCTGTTGTAAAGCAGATGTAAATGATGCTTATGACCTCACTGAGGAGAAGATGGAGAAATCTGACCGCCCTCGGATGGCAATGTGTCCCTCGCACCATAGACCTGAATGAGTCTTATCCGATTGAATGGCAAATTGTAGCCGGCACCAAGAGGTTCTGTCAGTAAAACAACAAATTGGGCCTCAGCACTGGCCCTCTGAAAAACGTTGGGCCGAGTGCTATTCAATAAAAAATCCGCTAGCACTCGTCCAGCTAATCCGGTGGCGTGAGCCCTTCCATCCAATATTGCAGTGTCTCAGCAACTTCAGGTTGGGCGACGTAAAACAGGAACAGAAATGTAAATGAGGCCGAATGTAAAGATTGTATCTCATCAATATCTATGTCCACTTTAATTTTTAGGTATGAAGAAGAAAATAAAAGCCGGAAAAGATGGCGAGAGCAGACAGGAGGTAAGAAATCAATAAATAGCAACCAATGTATTTGTGTAAAAGGGGTTGTCTGTATAGATAGTCTGGCCGTATGTGAGTGATGATGTGACTGTGCATGTTGTCACCATTTCCAGGTTCCTCAAGTCGTTCCTTGCTGACTAGTCTCATCTGCCTTATCTCAATTCTCTTGTGATTGGTAGCCGGGGGTGAGGGACATAGTCCAGCACCCGCCTGACACGCTACAGAAAAGGGGTTTGCAGTGTGTGTTTGGGTTGGTGCTGTGGTGCGATACCTGAGTAACCGGGTACTTCTGGGCTGTCAGTCCGCTGCTGCTGCTGCTCCAAGGAACATGCTGCAGATTCACTCCCATAAGAATAAAGTCCACACTTGGGCCAGCTATAAAACACTTTGTCTTTACTGTCACCAGTGTCTTGGAAACACCAATCTTCCCCATAGGAGAGGCACACATATTTCACAGGCATTGTTTCACAGTTCAACATGGCTCTCCCCATCACGGCTGTTCTCAGGGTCTCACCGGCATGAGAGTTTCTTCTCTACACTTCACTGTTCTCTGAAAGGCTATCTTCTACCGGGTTGCATCCGAGGATCCCAATCCTGCAGTGACGGTGACTGTCTGAAGACTAAGAGGTACTTTGCACGTTGCGACAACGCTACTGCGATATCGGTGGGGTCAAAACAAAAGTGACGCACATCCGGTAGCGACGTCGCAACGTGTAAATACTAGGAGCGGAGATGAACGAGCGTGAAACAGTCAAAAATCGCTGATCTGTGTCACGTCGTTCATTTCCATAATGTCGGTGCGTCCGCAGGTAAGATGTTGTTTGTCATTCCTGCAGCGCCACACATCGCTGTGTGTGAAGCTGCAGGACCAACAAACATCTCCTTACCTGCATCTGCCGTCCACCGGCTATGCGGAAGGAAGGAGGTGGGCGGGATGTTTACATCCTGCTCATCTCTGCCCCTCCGCTTTGATTGGCCGGCCGCTTTGTGACGTCGCTGTGACGCCTAAAGCACCTCCCCCTTAAAGGAGGGTTTCCTCGGCAGTCACAGCGACGTCGCCGACCAGGTATGTGAGTGTAAAGCTGCCGTAGCGATAATGTTCGTTACGGCAGCTCGCACTACATATCACAGGTGCGACGGGGGCGGGTACTATCGCGCTCGGCATCGCTATCATTAGCTAGCGATGTCGCAGCGTGCAAAGTACCCCTAAGGTCCTTACAATAACCGCACTATTCACTTTATCCTTCTTGGCGCTATTCTAGTTCACGCTCTACTTCCAGGCTACCTCTCTGTAACATAATGCTTCAGTTCACCAGCTTCTGATTTCCTCCTGCCCAATGCTTCTGCCTGTTTCTCTACCGCTGCACCACTCAGCTGCTTCTTCACACCATCTCTGGCACTATCTGACTAAGGCTATGTCCGCATGTTGCATTATTTTCTTATGTATTGGTTGCGTTTTAAACTGCATTGTGTTATTTGACAAACTGCATGCGTTTTGCTTCCCCAGCAAAGGCTATGAGAAATCAGAATTTCCATCTGCACGTTGCATTCTTTTTGTCAGCGTTTATTTTGACATATATTTCTCAAAATCTTTGACCAAAAAAAGCAGCATGTTCATTCTTTTTGCGTTTTGGTCATGTTTTGTCACCCATTGAAATGAATAAGGTATGTCCAAAATGCAACCAAAATGTTAGCTGTGCGTTTCCACTGCTTTTTGGTTGCATTTTGTATGCATTTTTTGTCAACAAAAACGCAGGTCACCAACTTTTCTCCATTCTCTCTCTGTCTCTCTCTGTCTCTCTCCGCTTCATACTCACCATTTACTGGCGTAGGTGTCACGCTACTCCTGCAGCGCCTTTCCTCTGCTTCTGAAAGTGCCGACCGCTCATTAGGCTCATTTCATATTGACTGCTTCCCCGCCCACCGACGCCTATGATGGGGCGCGTCTGACTGCAACCAAATGCTGAGTGTCAGCTGTCTGACTACAACCAATCACAGATGCCGGTGGGCGGGTCTATATCATATAGTAAAATAAATAAATAATTAAAAAACAAACAAACAATAAATGGCGTGTGGTCCCTCTCCATTTTGAAACCCAACCAAGATAAAACCTCACAGATGAGGGATGGTATTCTCAGGCTGGGAGACCCACGTTATTGGGAGCCCCCTAGCCTAAAAATATCAGCCAACCGGAATTGCCGCATCCGTTAGATGTGACAGTCCCAGCACTTTACCCAGATCATCCTGATTGCCCTGGTGCGGTGGCAATCCGGGTAATAAGGAGTTAATGGAAGCCCATGGAAGCCTCTAAGTCCTAGATTAGTCATGGCAGGCGTCTATGAGACTCCCCCTCATCACTAATTTGTAAGTGAAAGTAAATAAACACTAACACAGAAAAATCCTTTATTTCAAATAAAAGACAAAAAAGCTGTTGCACAGCTTCTAGCTTCCCAGTTGCAGAACAAAGTTCACAGAGCAGATTACATGGGATAACAAGCTCTTTACTTCTGAGAGAACATGAGGTAATGATTTGCACAGTCATACAGCATTGCATCAGGAAGTGAAAAACGAAACCAGGAAGAAAAGAAAAGACTTTTTACAATACAGTGAGTAAGGAAACTTTACACAACATCGCCATCTACCGTTAGATCAGCATAAAGTCCTCCGTCACACATATACAAAGAAGTCCTCATCTGTTGCATATACCAACAAAAGCACTCTCTTTCATCACTTTATTAACCTTCCAACCTTCCCACCAGGTCGGACATAATCCACACAAGGTCCCACGACGCTTCCAGCACTGCTAAATCTGACCCTCACAGCGAGCGCCATAGAACAAAACTGCCCGCTGTGAGGTTCAGGCCGCAACTGAAGTGAGTAGCGCTATCAGCAGTGACGTCACTCAGGTTAGCTGCTGCCACAGCTGGAGTCCTCCATCTGTGACAGCATATCACCCGAGTGACTGAAGTGAGCTACGCAATCAGCGGTGCTGTCACTCAGGTGATTTCCGGTCACAGCAGGAGTCCTCCACCCGTGACGGCAAATCACCCGAGTGACTGAAGTGAGCAGCACGATCAGCGGTGCCGTCACTCAGGTGATTTGCGGTCATAGCTGTAGTCCTTCAGCCAGAATTGGTGCAATGTTAGGCTGGAAAGGGCCAAATAACGATGGCCCTTCCCACCCTAATAATATCAGCCCCAGATTGGCTGCTGTACCTTGGCTGGTTTTAGAAAAATGGGGGTGACCGCATGTCATTTTTTAAAAAGAAAAAAAAAAATCACTAAAAAAAGTGTGGGATCTCCTCTATTTTTCAGAACCAGCCAAGGTACAGCACACAGCTGAGGGTTGCAGCCCGCAGCTTCTGCTGTTCCTGTGCTAGATAAGAAAAATAGGGGGGCCCCAATTCAATTTTTTTTACCCCAAAAAATAAAAAAAACAGCTGGAAAAGCTAGCTGTCACTCTTTCGAGCTATTCTGTTATTTCTTTCTATCTATTCTATATATTCTTTCTTATTGTCTATTCTATATATTCTTTCTATCTAACTATTATTTTTATTTTTTTCTATCTCTTCTATCTATCAATTATCCTAATCTATCATATTTTATTTCTCCTTTAAAAAACTCACCCTGTCAAAAACGCATCCAAAATGCTTGCGTTTTGGATGCATTTTTTTTTGTCAAGCGCAGTGTTTGCAATTGTCAAAGTCTGCCAGAGGGTGCAATTTTTTTTGTCAAATCAAGAACGCAAGTTGCACACATACCCTTACTAACTCGGGAACTCCCAACCCCTATGCTATGAGGCCTGCTACACCAAAACTCCTAGTCCTGCATCTCTTGTGCAAGACTCCCTCCTAGCAAATAGGGAGCCCAATGCCACCTTGTCACAGCGACAGAATTGTGGCACAACTCACATAAAACTTACACAATATACATTGGCAATGCAGCGCACGATGTCTTCAGGGGAGTACTGACCATGGGTAACCCTCTTATATCCCTCCCCTCTTTAACCTTGGTCATTCCCGACCAACTGGGCATCTGAAAAACATAAAAGCATGCACACATTCTACACTTAAAACAGTATCAAAACATTTCTTGATTTAAACATGAGGACTGTGGCCAACAACAGTACCCCACTCAGTCCAAGGAAGCAGTCTCTTTGTTTGGGACTTTGATTACCCACAAAATTGTTTTGTCATTATCTCCCACCAACTGCAAAGTGGGGGGCATATTTCTTTAAGAAAAATTCATCCACAAAGTTCTGGGGGCACAAACTGAAAAACACTGTCCTGTTTCCTGACCTGGCCAGCACATCGGGTCATCCGTTTCACTTTTCCCTCCTCCATGCTGCACAGGATAGGGCTCAGTCTCTCAGGGGCCATGGACTTTTCCCCCCATGGACTTTGTCCTGAAACAGGACAGGACTAAGTCCAGGGGGCAACGTCCATAAACAGGACATGATTAGTCCACAGGGGCAAAATGGGCCAAGTCCATGAGAGCTGCAAGGGACTCCTGGGCCGAAGTCACAGTCTTCCTCCTGCCCCAAGGGCTGGCAGAGTTCCCAAATCCAGCAGGGGGGCGCAACATGTGCCGAGCTTGGATTGGGGGGAAACAAAAAAACACACAGTTCAGACCACGAGGGGTATTACAACATCCCTCCACAATAATCAAAAGCAAAAACCTGGCCTTGTCCGGCCGCGAGGGTTATCATATTATCCCTTGGCTCACACAGGGCAACATCTCAGCCCAACAGAGGCTCATGGCCTTTAAAGGGGTTATCCGGCTTAATTTGCTTTTTTTTTATTATTTCCCTATGGGGCTACATTGGGGCAGGTAAGTAGATAGAGACCACTTACCTGCCCTGCTGTCAGCCCCTCTCCCCCGGCTCAGAGCGGTCATGTGACCGCTCCTGCCGCGATTTTGCTGCTTCCGGTCATTTCATGTCTACATGGGCAGGGCCATGTTGACATGCAAATGTGGAAACAGCATGTCGCCTCCTTGCTGGGCTGTACAGTGCGATGAGCCCCGCCCCCCTTCCCTGCACCCTCCCACACATTCCCCCGCACCTCCCCCTGCACTGCTGTGGGGGTCCGTGACCTGGCGGCGGGGCCTGGCGGCAGCTGCCATGGTGTCAGCTCCAGCACCGGCCCCCCTGCTCAGGATCACACATTCAAATATACCGGCATCACAGATCACAGATGCCGGTACATTTGAAAGTGCTGATGAGAAGCAGCGCAGCGCTGCTTCTCATCTTGCACGCTGTCTGAACTCTCTTCAGCACAGCGGTGAAGTCACCACTGTGCTGATATGTCTAGAGCACAGACAGCGCGCGAACGTGCAGGAGCGGCGGGGACCGATGACGGGTGAGTATGTACTCCCTATGGGGTGGTGTGTGTGTGTGTGTGTGTGTGTATGCGGTGCACAGCCCGATGTGTGTGTGTGTGTGTGTATGTATGTTTGTGTATGCGGTGCACAGCCCGATGTGTGTGTATGCGGTGCAGAGCCTGATGTGGTGAGGGGTGCAGAGCCCGATGTGGTGTGGGGTGCAGAGCCCGATGTGGGGCTGTTATTTGCAATGCTGTAGTGTAGTGCGCTGCCCTGTAGTGCCCTGCCCTGTAGTGCCCTGCCGTGCAGTGCGCTGCCGTGCAGTGCGCTGCCGTGTAGTGTGCTGCCCTGTAGTGCGCAGCCCTGTAGTGTCCTGTAGTGTCCTGCCCTGTAGTGCTCTGTAGTGTCCTGCCCTGTAGTGTCCTGTAGTGTCCTGCCCTGTAGTGTCCTGTAGTGATCTGCCGTGTAGTGTGCTGCCCTGTAGTGTCCTGTCCTGTAGTGTCCTGTAGTGCGCTGCCCTGCAGTGTCCTGCCCTGTAATGTGCTGCCCTGTAGTGTCCTGTCCTGTAGTGTCCTGTACTGTGCTGCCCTGTAGTGTCCTGTAATGTGCTGCCCTGTAGTGTCCTGTCCTGTAGTGTCCTGTAATGTGCTGCCCTGTAGTGTCCTGCCCTGTAGTGCCCTGTAGTGTGCTGCCCTGTAGTGTCCTGTAATGTGCTGCCCTGTAGTGTCCTGTCCTGTAGTGTCCTGTAATGTGCTGCCCTGTAGTGATCTGTCCTGTAGTGTCCTGTAATGTGCTGCCCTGTAGTGTACTGTAATGTGCTGCCCTGTAGTGTCCTGTCCTGTAATGTGCTGCTCTGTAGTGCCCTGTAGTGTGCTGCCCTGTAGTGTCCTGTCCTGTAGTGTCCTGGAATGTGCTGCCCTGTAGTGATCTGCCCTGTAGAGTCCTGCCCTGTAGTGCCCTGTAGTGTGCTGCCCTGTAGTGTCCTGTAGTGTCCTGCCCTGTAGTGTCCTGTCCTGTAGTGTCCTGTAATGTGCTGCCCTTTTGTCTCCTGCCCTGTAGTGCCCTGTAGTGTCCTGTCCTGTAGTGTTCTGTAATGTGCTGCCCTGTAGTGTCCTGTCCTGTAGTGTCCTGTAATGTGCTGCCCTGTAGTGTCCTGTAGTGTCCTGTAATGTGCTGCACTGCAGTGTCCTGCCCTGTAGTGTCCTGCCGTGTAGTGATGAGAGGTCAGTGCTGGGGCAGAATATACTGACAGGGAATGTGTGTGCAGGGGGCGGACAGAGGGTGCGGCTGGACACTGGGGTGGGGCTGGACACTGAGGCCGGGCGGTGCCAGCTGTGACTGGGAGGTTTTGCACAGGAAGTGGTCATGTTTGCTGGAGCTGAATGTAAACAAGAAGCTGCACAGAATAAAGAGATAATTCAAGAGGAACAAAAGTTAGAAAACAAAAAATAACAATGTAGGGGTGATTAATATGACAATACAGCACAGATTAGCTTAAACTCAAACATTTTTGTTATGTCGGACAACCCCTTTAACTTTTTCTCACAGGAGGGCAGTCGGGAACTGGCCTCCCCGTCCACAAACTGGCAATTTTTCAATTGTCCTCAGCCACTTCCAGCCTTCTTCTTTTCTGAGGTCAACCTCTTTTTACATGCATCAATTGTATTTGGGGACATCGGGCGTCGCCATATCCATGGGTTTCTCATCCGGTCGGCTCCATCCGGGTGCTCCTGCTTCCCCCGGGGTCCTCTCCAAGTACATTTGGTAGACTTTGTCTCCGGTGATGATCACCGAGGGGGCTGCTGCAGCCACTGCAAGGGATGGCGGATGTTCTGCCTGTTTCCGCGCCGGTCATTGGGTTGTCTGGTGCTCCCTCTGTTCTCTCAGGCCCGCCGGAGCCGCTGATCTAGTTGGCTCAGCAGCTACTGCTCTCTGTCGTTTCTCCATGCGCTCCGCCTCGGCCTCCGCAGGCTGTGTCACCCCGACCATGCACCATCCCTTTCGGCATTGCAGCTTTATAAAGGTGACCCTCTCTCCCACATAGAGGGTCCGCAGCCAGGAAAGGAGAGACGGCCTGGTCACCATGGCCCGGTTGACGTAGACCTGGTGACAGGTATACTCCTCCTCGATAAAGCCGTAGCCTTTGGTCCTAGTTGAAAGTGACTTCCCAGCCTGAGGAGCATTGGCAATCGAATTTGTGCCTTTTAGGACTGTCCTTCCAGTCCCGAGCCAATGCATCCGCCTGCATTCTCTCCCTCACAACTGCCTCCTAATCCTGCAGGGTCCAAGCTGTCACCCAGTCACTTGGGGGCAGGGCTGCTGCTGGCACCTGCTCGCGTCAGGGCTCACTGCCAGGTACGTGGCTCATGGGTCTCAGCAGCATGTCTCTCCCCCTGCAGTATTTGGGAGCGGAGGCCTCCAACGGTGCGGCACCAGGTCGGAACCAGGGCACAATCGGTCCTACCTCTTCAAGGCCTGACTCCTCCTCCGACTTCAGCTCCATTTCTTCCAGGGCTGGCATGTCTGGATCATCTGCTGGGGCCTCTGTCTTTTTCTCCGGGGCTCAACCGGCCGCAGGGGCTGCTTCCACATCTTCCGGTTCCGCCATCGTCAGCCTGGCCCAGCAGTGTATTTTTAGTTCAGTGCGGACAAGACCCAGGGCGGGGTGCGCAGTGGCACCCCAGCTGACATAGATGAGTGACTCCGCTCATGAATCTGCCGGAGTTTTGCTCACCAACTGCTCCTGGAGTCATCAGCTGGATAATCCCCGGCAGCTCTCGTGGGTCTCAGGAATTCTCCGTATCTTCCTCACACAACTTTCTTTCTCCTTGACATCTCACAAAATGGCGCCAGCCGACTTAGTGACACACGTTTTGTGTCCTGGGGCCCGCCTCTTCTGGTGCCAGTGGCCTGCTGCGTCACTTGTCCATCTCGCCAGCCGCGCCCATAGCCACGCCCCTCGCTGACACTGGAGGTCACTCACCAGTAGGCGTTTCTTCGGTGACCACACCCCTCTCACCTGGGTGCATTCTGCTCCAGGACGGACCTCATCTTCAGTGCCTCCGCTCTTTATGGCTGCCACTCCTCCGGACCGAGTATGTTTTCGCACCATTGAGCGCTGTCGCCTCCCACGATGGGCAGGGTCTCTCTCCCTCTGGTCACTCGTCACCATCTTGGGGTCCACGCTGTCGTCCGCCATCTTAATTTTCAGTCTCTTTATAACACAGTCCATTCGTGGTGCCTGTTGCAGCCGCTTCGCGTCAGGTGTTCCACAAACCGCACCAGGGATTTTTATTTATTATTATTAT
Source organism: Anomaloglossus baeobatrachus (assembly GCF_048569485.1). Lineage (NCBI taxonomy): Eukaryota > Metazoa > Chordata > Amphibia > Anura > Aromobatidae > Anomaloglossus > Anomaloglossus baeobatrachus. The sequence goes on along the minus strand of NW_027444022.1, from coordinate 23,065 downwards.
TATTATTTATTTATAGAGCACCATTGATTCCATGGTACTGTACATGAGAAGGGGTTACATACAGAACACATATACAAGTTACAGTAGACAGACTAGTACAAAGGGAAAAGGACCCTGCCCTTGCGGGCTTACATTCTATAGGATTTTGGGGAGGAGACAGTAGGTGCGGTGTAGGTTGGGCGGCGGCTCCGCACGTTGGTCAGGCGAATAGCTGTCACTGCTGGGTTCCTCGTCGTGGCAGGTGCTATGGCAGGCAGGATGATGAAGCGGGTCCCTGGTGGATGATGAGGCTTTTATTGGCCGTTGGCACCTAAGCGCAGGGCAGTGGCGCTGGAAAGGTTGAGCCAACACAATCTCTGCTGGTTCAGGGTGTAGTTTACTCACAACTTCAGCTGCCAGCCTGGTCACACTGGTCACTGCCATGATGGGCTCAGGTTAATCCCAGATCCGGTCATGGGTGATCACTGGCATTGTGAAAGGAGAAGGAGAGAGTGAGTGTCCTATTTCTAGGGTGTCCCCCTCAGCAGTTAGGTACCCCTGCTGAGCTCCTGCTCCAACGCTCAGAGCCCAGTAAAATCCAAGTTTTCCAGAGAGATCTTGCCATAACTATGGTCTGGACTCAACTGTGTGAGTGTGTTGCGCCTTCCTCTACCACCAGTGGAACCCACCCCCCAGGTGGCTGGCTTCAGTGATCGGGAAGTCCCATAACCGTTATGACCACCCCCTTACTTGAGATAGATACAACACCTCACTTGAGGTGCAGTACCCTGTGGCGACCTGAACCTCAGGGGTGCCACACTTCCACCACACTCTTCCCTGGAATAAAGTGTCAGCAGTGACTTCTGTGCCCCTGATTGTCTTACTAGTGCAGTGTTGCCCCCAACCCCACCGTGTGCAGTTTTCCTTATGCAATCATTTATCCCCATGTGCCTCCTTCCCCCGTGCGCTGTCTTCCTAGTGCATTGTCACACCCCTATGTGCTGTTGTCTGCCCGCCATTATGCGGCCTTCATTGTGCTTTTTCTTCCCAGTGCGAGGAGCTAAGCGTCCAGACTGGCAGACACCAGTGGCGTCACCTGTGGGGCGACGCTGATGTCCTGTATCGCTGGGTATAATGACACTTCTCATTGCTCAGGACACTGGGGGAGACGCTGCACTAGGAAAACACCCAGGGAGACAGCAGTGACAGCGCTGCACATGAAACAAGTGTCACTGGTAAATCATTGTTTCAGGGAGGGGCAGACGCTGTGGAAGTGACACTGACACTGCTCCCCCCAATGCTTTGAGTATCCCAGCATGCACTGCAGTATTCAGACAAAAAATTAGGTAAGAAAAAAAACAAAGAAGCAGTTAGGGTAGATGGGGAAACGGTAGAACATTTTTACAGCCTAGTATATTAGAAAACAGCTTATATTATGGCACTAAATGTTTCAAAATTCCATGTCTGCTGGTGCGGTTTCTCTTTAAAACAATAAACCGTGCTCTACTCACTCTCCCTGGGTCCAGCACGGACTCTGCCGTTTTTGTTTGCAGCGTTAATGACACGTTGACAACCAGTCAGTGAGCTCAGCATCTTTTCTCACTGCAGACAACAGCAGCCAGCGGCAGAGATTCAGTGCTGGACCAGGGGAGGGTGAGTAAAAAGCTAGTGGTTGTAAAAACCTCTGCATCTGGGTAAGTGGGGGTGCTCTGAAAGTAGAAAACCTTATTAAAGTGGATTCCCAAGGAATTTATAATTATACCCTATCAACAAAATAGGAAACCACTTACTAATAGTGGAAAGTCCAAAGGTTAGTGGACAATGCTTTGGAAAACCCAGACAAAGCAATTAAGGCTGAACATGCACACCCCTGCTCCACTCATTGTCTATGGCACTGGTGAAGATATCTGAGCTCTTTATTGGCGATTTCCAGCAGTCCCATAGGCAATGGGCATTTCCACTATACCTGGACCACTGACATCTTTACACAATAATTCTCTACTCACGACAGATTTAACAGGCAACGTATTTCTTCACATGTCCAGAGGTATGGTGTCCATAATGAGGGATCTAGTGTCCAATGTGGGTATGAGGCCCCTTCATTCTTTCTTTCCTGACTACCGCAGTCCCGCAGGAGCTTGGCTTGGTTCTGAGCAATTGAAGAGTTTTATTAACTCCCTTTCACCACAAACAAACTTTTATAGGCCCTTGATGCCCTTTGAGTCTCTGTGTCTGGGGGGAGAGCCTATGGAAAACACCATTGCCCTGCTGTACAAAATGTTCCAGATTGAGTTGTCTGGACAGGAAGATGATGTCCCTTTCTTCTTAAAATGGGAGGTGGATTTGGGGAGACCCCTCACGCGTGAAGAACGCTCAAAAATATTACCCTTTACCCACAAGTCGTCGCTGGATGTAGCGTCACAGGAGCGGGGCTACAAAATAGTTTCTAGGTGGTATCACTGCCCCTCCAGAATTCATTCCATGTTCCCATCTGTCTCTGAAGAATGCTGGAGATGCGCAAACGATAGAGGCTCATACATCCACATGTGGTGGTCTTGTCCTCTCCTACAATATTTTTGGATAGACGTGTTTGCCCTTCTGAATAAAGTGTCATCCACTAGGTTTGAGCCGACGCCGGTACTGGCTTATCTATCCTTAAGCAATATCTCGATCGCCAACTTCAAGAGAAGTCTGTTAAGGCATTTTTTGACGGGGGCAAGGAGATTAATCCCAAGGTACTGGAGGCAGAACAAAGTGCCCTGGCGGGCTGAACTGGTGGCCGAGATTAACCAGATCTATAGGATGGAGGAGCTGGTCGGCCAGGCGTCGGACTCGGGGGAGCGAGTGTTCAGGCTGTGGGCTGTGGGTGCCGTGGATTATGTACAGAGAGACACCAGACCTGGTAATATGGCTTCAAGCCTCAGTTGGGGGCATGAGACCTCTGTGATTGTCCATTCCATAAAACAAAAGTGCCTGGGGCTGCACACGACCCAGACGAGACATCATCTTGGTCCTTCTTTTCTTTTTCCTCTCCCCCCTACATTTCTTCTTTTCTCATCTTTCTTTCCTCCTTGTACATTTTATGTTATGTTTACATAGTTAGCCCGGATTGCCATCTCAGAGACTTTGTGCATCTACTTTGCCTCCCCTTTCTAAACGAGGCTGCATACATTTTTGCATGGGGGGTGGATTATTGGTCACCCAGTGGGCATCATCTCCAAAACAAAGCTATTACATGGGTGATGATGGTCTGACCTGAAGTGTGTAATCAAAGGAATTATTATGCAAGTAGAAAAGTGTTGTATTACTTATTACCTCCAAGATTTGAGTTATTCTACTCTATATCATATGTTGCCTATCCTATAACTTGTAAACCTGTTCTTTATTTGAATAAAATCTGCTTTACACAAAAAATATACACATATTTGCTATTGCTGCGTTCAGAAATGCCCAATCTATCAAAATATAAAATCAATTAATCTGATCGGTAAAGAGCACAGGGAGAAAAAAAATTCCAAACACCAAAAGTATGTTTTTTGGTCTCTACAACATTTCATTAAAATGCAATTACAGGCGATCAAAACTTCGCATCTACCCAAAAATAGAATAATTAATAACGTTAGTTCAAGACACAAGAAATAAGTGGTTGTTGAGGACCAGATCCCGAAAAATGAGAATGCTACAAGTCATGAAAAATGGCGCAACCCTCCCCCCCCACCACTCAGATAAAAGTAGAACTATACATGTTTGTTATCTACGAACTCGTGCTCACCTAGGGAATCATACTGTCAGGTCAATTATAACATAAAGTGAACACTGTAAGTTAAAAAAAAAACACCGAAAAGCAATTGTGCAATTGCACTTTTTTTTTTTTTGCAATTTCACCGCACTTGGATTTTTTTTCAGTCTTCCAATACAACATGGGCAGAATGGTGTTACTCAAAAGTGCAATTCGTCCCGCAAAAAAAACCAAGCCCTCATATAGCTATATTGACAAAAAAATACAAAAAGTTATGGCTCTTGGAAGTAGAGGAGGAGAAAAAAAATGGAAAACCGGCGGGTGGTGAAGGGGTTAAAGAGAGCACAGAAAATCCAAAGCAAAATTGGGATAGGCGGACACCGCTAAAGACACGGCCTTACAATTTATATATAAGGGACTGGAGGGAGGTTTAGTTCTGATGGCCATTTTATGAGCTATGAGGCTGCACACAGAAAGGTGAGCAAGATGGCACTTATAAAAATTGTTCTTCATCAAACTCTGTTCTCCCAAATGAAATGTGTTGGAGGAGAGCAGCAGAACCAGCAACATAATTACTGGAAGTGGCCCAGGACAGAAGAGTGGCTTTATTATCGGAAGGGGGCAAGTATGGGGTGGAAGGGCATTATTATAAGTGGGGGCCCAGGACAGGAGGGGGGGAGGGTATTTTAAGAGGGTGCCCAGGAGAGGGCATTATTATATGAAGGGGCCCAAGATGGAGTGTGGGGGGGGCAATATTATAAGAGGGTGCCCAGGACGGGATTCGGGGAGGCATTATTATAAGAGTATCCATGAGAGTAGGGGGCACTATTATAGGGTGGGGGACATTATTATAAGAGGGTGTCCAGGAGAGGAAGGGGCCCAGGACGGAGTGGGGGGACATTATTATCAGTGGGTGCCCAGGAGAGGATGGGGCATTATTATAGAAAGGGGCCCAGTATGGGGTTGGGGGGGTATTATTATAAGAGGGTGCCCAGGAGAGGAAGGAGCCCAGGACGGAGTGGGAGGACATTATTATGAGGGTGCCCAGGAGAGGAGGGGGCATTATTGGAAGGGCCCAGGATGGGTGACAATTACTATATGGGGGAGAATGAGGAATGTTGATTGCTTTATGAGAAGTGGGGATTTTAATCCCTTCACCCCCGGGCGATTTTTCATTTTTGTTTTTTTCTCACCTTCTGAGAGCCATAACTTTATTTTTTTTCCCCATCAGTATTGCCATAGAAGGGCTTATTTTTTTGCGGAACAGTTTGTACTTTTGAATGACCTCATTTATTTTACCATGTAGTGTACTGGAAAACAGGAAAAAAAATCCCAAATGTGGAGAAATTGTGAAAAGAAGGGAATTTTGTTACTTACCGTAAATTCCTTTTCTTCTAGCTCTTATTGGGAGACCCAGACGATTGGGTGTATAGCACTGCCTCCGGAGGCCACACAAAGCAATTACACTAAAAAGTTTAAGGCCCCTCCCCTTCTGGCTATACACCCCCAGTGGGATCACTGGCTCACCAGTTTTAGTGCAAAAGCAAGAAGGAGGAAAGCCAATAACTGGTTTAAACAAATTCACTCCGAGAAACATCGGAGAACTGAAAACCGTTCAACATGAACAACATGTGTACCCGCAAACAAACCAAAAATCCCGAAGGACAACAGGGCGGGTGCTGGGTCTCCCAATAAGAGCTAGAAGAAAAGGAATTTACGGTAAGTAACAAAATTCCCTTCTTCTTCGGCGCTCTATTGGGAGACCCAGACGATTGGGACGTCCAAAAGCTGTCCCTGGGTGGGTAAAGAAATACCTCATGTTAGAGCTGCAAGACAGCCCTCCCCTACGGGGAGGCAACTGCCGCCTGCAGGACTTTTCTACCTAGGCTGGCGTCCGCCGAAGCATAGGTATGCACCTGATAATGTTTGGTGAAAGTGTGCAGACTCGACCAGGTAGCTGCCTGGCACACCTGTTGAGCCGTAGCCTGGTGTCGCAATGCCCAGGACGCACCCACGGCTCTGGTAGAATGGGCCTTTAGCCCTGACGGAACCTGAAGCCCCGCAGAACGGTAGGCTTCAAGAATTGGTTCTTTGATCCATCGAGCCAGGGTGGCCTTAGAAGCCTGCGACCCCTTGCGCTTACCAGCGACAAGGACAAAGAGTGCATCCGAACGGCGCAGGGGCGCTGTGCGGGAAATGTAGATTCTGAGTGCTCTCACCAGATCTAACAAATGTAAATCCTTCTCATACCGATGAACTGCATGAGGACAAAACGAAGGCAAAGAGATATCCTGATTAAGATGAAAAGAGGATACCACCTTCGGGAGAAACTCCTGAATGGGGCGCAGCACTACCTTGTCCTGGTGGAAGACCAGGAAGGGAGCCTTGGATGACAGCGCTGCCAGCTCAGACACTCTCCGAAGAGATGTGATCGCTACCAGAAAAGCCACTTTCTGTGATAGCCTAGAAAGTGAAACCTCCCTCAGAGGCTCGAAGGGCGGCTTCTGGAGGGCAACTAGTACCCTGTTCAGATCCCATGGATCTAACGGTCGCTTGTACGGGGGTACGATATGACAAACCCCCTGCAGGAACGTGCGCACCTTGGAAAGTCGAGCTAGACGCTTCTGAAAAAAGACAGATAGCGCCGAGACTTGCCCTTTAAGGGAGCCGAGCGACAAACCTTTTTCTAACCCAGATTGGAGGAAAGAAAGAAGGATAGGTAATGCAAATGGCCAGGGAGACACTCCCTGAGCAGAGCACCAGGATAAGAATATCCTCCACGTTCTGTGGTAGATCTTAGCAGGCGTGGGCTTCCTAGCCTGTCTCATGGTGGCAACGACCCCTTGGGATAAGCCTGAAGACTCTAGGATCCAGGACTCAATGGCCACGCAGTCAGGTTGAGGGCCGCAGAATTCCGATGGAAAAACGGCCCTTGGGACAGTAAGTCTGGTCGGTCTGGCAGCGCCCACGGTTGGCCGACCGTGAGATGCCACAGATCCGGATACCACGCCCTCCTCGGCCAGTCTGGAGCGACGAGTATGACGCGGCTGCAGTCGGATCTGATCTTGCGTAGCACTCTGGGCAAGAGTGCCAGAGGTGGAAACACATAAGGGAGCCGGAACTGCGACCAATCTTGCACTAGGGCGTCTGCTGCTAGAGCTCTTTGATCGCGAGACCGTGCCATGAAGGTTGGGACCTTGTTGTTGTGCCGAGATGCCATTAGATCGACGTCCGGCCTTCCCCATCGGCGACAGATTTCCTGAAACACGTCCGGGTGAAGGGACCATTCCCCTGCGTCCATGCCCTGGCGACTGAGGAAGTCTGCTTCCCAGTTTTCTACGCCGGGGATGTGAACTGCGGATATGGTGGAGGCCATGGCTTCCACCCACATCATAATGCGCCGGACTTCCTGGAAGGCTTGCCGACTGCGAGTCCCGCCCTGGTGATTGATGTATGCCACCGCTGTGGAGTTGTCCGATTGAATTCGGATCTGCTTCCCTTCCAGCCACTGCTGGAAGGCTAGCAGGGCAAGAAACACCGCTCTGATTTCCAGAACATTGATCTGAATGCTGGACTCCTGCTGAGTCCACGTACCCTGAGCCCTGTGGTGAAGAAACACTGCTCCCCACCCTGACAGACTCGCGTCTGTCGTGACCACCGCCCAGGACGGTGGTAGGAAGGATCTTCCCTGTGATAAGGAGGTGGGAAGAAGCCACCACTGCAGAGAGTCCTTGGCCGTCTGGGAAAGGAAGACTGTCCTGTCCAGGGATTTTGACTTCCCGTCCCATTGGCGGAGAATGTCCCATTGAAGTGGACGCAGATGAAACTGCGCAAACGGAACCGCCTCCATTGCCGCCACCATCTTCCCGAGGAAGTGCATGAGGCGTCTTAAGGAGTGCGACTGACTCTGAAGGAGAGCCTGCACCCCCGTCTGTTGTGACCTCTGCTTGCTCAGCGGAAGCTTCACTATCGCTGAGAGAGTATGAAACTCCATGCCAAGATACGTTAGTGATTGGGTCGGTGACAGATTTGACTTTGGGAAGTTGATGATCCACCCGAACGCCTGGAGAGTCTCCAGTGCAAAATTCAGGCTGAGTTGGCATGCCTCCTGAGAGGGTGCCTTGACCAATAGATCGTCCAAGTAAGGGATCACAGAGTGTCCGTGAGAGTGCAAGACTGCTACCACTGCTGCCATGATCTTGGTGAACACCCGGGGGGCTGTCGCCAGACCAAATGGCAGAGCCACGAACTGAAGATGTTCGTCTCCTATCACGAAGCGCAGAAAGCGTTGGTGCTCCGTAGCAATCGGCACGTGAAGATAAGCATCCTTGATGTCTATTGACGCTAGGAAATCTCCTTGGGACATTGAGGCAATGACTGAGCGGAGGGATTCCATCCAGAACCGCCTGGCGTTCACATGCTTGTTGAGCAGTTTTAGGTCCAGAACGGGACGGAAGGAGCCGTCCTTTTTTGGAACCACAAAGAGGTTGGAGTAAAATCCTCGGCCCCGTTCCAGAGGGGGGACAGGGATCACGACTCCTTCTGCTCTTAGAGAGTCCACCGCCTGCAGCAGGGCATCTGCTCGGTTGGGGTGTGGGGAGGTTCTGAAGAACCGAAGTGGAGGCCGAGAACTGAACTCGATTCTGTACCCGCGAGACAAAATGTCTGTTACCCACCGGTCCTTGACCTGTGACAGCCAAATGTCGCAAAAGCGGGAGAGCCTGCCACCGACCGAGGATGCGGAGGGAGGAGGCCGAAAGTCATGAGGTAGCCGCCTTGGAAGCGGTTCCTCCATTTGCTTTCCTGGGGCGTGAGTGAGACCGCCAGGAATCTGAGCTCCCTTGTCCTTTCTGAGTCCCTTTGGACGAGGAGAATTGGGGCTTGCCCGAGCCTCGAAAGGACCGAAACCTCGACTGCCACTTTTTCTGTTGAGGTTTACTTGCTCTGGGCTGTGGCAAGGAAGAGTCCTTACCCTTGGACTGTTTTATGATTTCAGCCAATGGCTCACCAAACAGTCTGTCTCTAGATAATGGCAAGCTGGTTAAGCATTTTTTGGAACCAGCATCTGCTTTCCAGTCCTTTAACCATAAGGCTCTGCGCAAAACCACAGAATTGGCGGCCGCCATAGAGGTACGGCTCGTAGACTCTAGGACAGCATTGATAGCATAGGTCGCAAACGCAGACATTTGCGAAGTTAGGGACGCCACCTGTGGTACTGCTGGATGCATGATAGCATCCACCTGTGCTAAACCCGCTGAAATAGCCTGTAGTGCCCACACGGCCGCGAATGCTGGAGCAAACGACGCGCCGATAGCTTCATAGACAGATTTCAACCAAAGGTCCATCTGTCTGTCATTGGCATCTTTAAGTGAAGCGCCATCTTCTACTGCGACTATGGATCTAGCCGCCAGCTTGGAAATTGGGGGATCCACCTTTGGGCACTGGGTCCAGCGTTTGGCCACTTCAGGGGGAAAAGGATAACGGGTATCCTTAGAACGTTTAGAGAAACGCTTGTCTGGATGAGCGTCGTGCTTTTGGATTGATTCTCTGAAGTCAGAGTGGTCCAAAAAAGCACTTAATTTACGCTTGGGATACAGGAAATGGAACTTCTCCTGCTGTGCAGCTGCCTCCTCTGCAGAAGGGGCTGGGGGGGAAATATCCAACAGTCTATTAATCGCCGATATAAGGTCATTAACCATGGCGTCACCATCAGGGGCATCCAGATTGAGAGGGGCCTCAGGATTAGACTCCTGATCACCGTCCTCAGTCTCATCACAGAGAGACTCTTCTCGCTGAGACCCTGAGCAGTGTGATGATGTCGAGGGTCTTTCCCAGCGAGCACGCTTAGGCTGCCTGGGACTGTCATCTGAGTCAGAGACTTCAGCCTGTGATGCTTGAGACCCCCTTGAAGTACGGATTAGTTCCAACTGAGGGGGACCAGTGAGCATAGCCACAGCGGTGTCCATAGTCTGAGGAACTGGCCTGGCCTGCAAGGTCTCCAGGATCCTTGTCATAGCCTCAGACATTTTATCAGCAAACACTGCAAAGTCTGTCCCCGTCACCGGGGCAGGGTTCACAGGCGTCTCTGCCTGGGCTACCACCACAATAGGCTCTGGCTGGCGAAGTGCCACTGGGACTGAACATTGCACACAATGTGAATCATTGGAGCCTGCTGATAGATTAGCCCCACATGCAGTACAAACAGTGTACACAGCCCGTGCCTTGGCAGCCTTGCGTTTTGCGGATGACATGTTGCTGCGTCCTCAGAGCAGTACAGAGTGTCCAGACAGAAGCGACCTTACAGTGCACTATATAAATATATATATATATATATATATATGGTACCAATAAAGAAGTACACTAATATATCACTGAGGCACTAGTGGGGCCTGCACTACTGTGCAGCTTACCACCCGCTTAGGAGCGGTGTGTGGTCGCCAGAAATCCCTCTAGTCTGGGTCTCCCAGAGCCTGCTGCCTCCTTCCAGCCAGATCGCATGTGTAATGGCTGCCGGCGTCCTTGTGGAGAGGGGGGGCGGGCCCTGGGCGTACACCGACGAAGAGCGGGAAGTCTGCTTCCCCTTGTGCCTAGTGAGAGGGCTGGAGCATGTAAATAAGGCTCCAGCCCTCGGCGCAGCCATTGAGCAGCGTCTCTCCCCTACCCTGATTGACAGGGTGGGGGCGGGAACGAAGCGGCGCTAGGCCGCAGAAGCCGGGGGCTAAAGTTAAAAACGCCGCCGCCGTACAAGCGCGGTCGGCGCCAAGCCCCCGGCGCACTACAAGTCGCAGCTGCGCCGCCGCTCCAGGAGCGGTCGGCGCAGTAGTTCCCAACATACAATCGTCACTCAGCAAAGCTGCAGTGACCTAACCCCCAGCGTACAGCGCCACTGTCCCCGGCGCACTATAACGCTCAGCAAGCCCTGAGAGTGTCCGTGCCTGCCGGGGACACAGAGTACCTGAAGTTGCAGGGCCATGTCCCTGAACGGCACTCCCGCTCCCAATCCAGCAGGTTCTATGGGTCTGTGGATGGAGCCCGGCCCCAGGGCTTGGGGGCCGGCAGGATCCCACTTCCACAGAGCCCCTCAGGGGGATGTGGAAGGAAAACAGCATGTGGGCTCCAGCCTCCGTACCAGCAATAGGTACCTCAACCTTACAAGCACCATCACGGGTGAGAAGGGAGCATGCTGGGGGCCCTATATGGGCCCTCTTTTCTTCCATCCGATAGAGCCAGCAGCTACTGCTGACTACAAACAGTGGAGCTATGCGTGGATGTCTGACCTCCTTCGCACAAAGCAGAAAACTGGTGAGCCAGTGATCCCACTGGGGGTGTATAGCCAGAAGGGGAGGGGCCTTACACTTTTTAGTGTAATTGCTTTGTGTGGCCTCCGGAGGCAGTGCTATACACCCAATCGTCTGGGTCTCCCAATAGAGCGCCGAAGAAAAGGGAAATTCCACAATGGTGTGTGGTGTTTTTTTTTTCTCCTTCCACTTGTTAACTATATAGGAAATCTGATCTAGCAGTATTATTCCCTAGGTCAGTACACATTTGTAGATACCAAACATGTATAATATTAGTTTTTATCTAAATGGTTAAAAAAATTCAGAAGTTTGTTCAAAAAAAGAATTGCGCTTTTGTTGCAATTTTCTGAGACCCGTAGCGTTCTTATTTTTCAGGATCTGGGACCCAGTGATAGTTTATTTTTTGCGCCTTGAGCTTATGTTTTTAATTTATTCCATTTTCAGGCACATGTAATGTTTTCATTGCCTGTAATTGTACCGCCCCGCGAGCTCGGCCGGCCGCCGAGCCGCTCGGATCCGTGCTCGTACGGTGGGTGGCTCAAGCTCCTCACGGACCAGGGGGTCACGTCGCTCTGCAAGGGGGTTGGCGCTACACGTGGGGACTTCGGTGGGGAGTTCCACGGCTGGGGCCGCGGTGGTTGGTAGGGGATTTAAGTTTGTGACGCCGCTCACGGGTTGTGGTGAAGGGATGGACACCACCACTGCCATTGACTAGGCCTCCCGGGGACGGTGTTGCGCAGCTTGGTGTTGACCCCTCTGTGAGTAGGGGAGTGATGGTCCCGGGGGCCCGAGGGAAGGTGCTGAGGCGATGGAGATGGGCGCGTGCTGGGTGCTGGTGTGGTACGGCGCGGTGCGCGGCCCGAAGGCACTGGTGTACTCACTATGACACAGTACACTGGAGTCTCTGGTAAACCAAACGAGGTGATGAACAGTGCCTGCAGCCGGCTGCAGCTTCTCCCTTAACAGGTTGGTGGTTTCCACCTTTCTCCTGCACCTTTATAAAAACGGCAAGACCAGAAGCAGAGCTCGTAGTGTAGCAGCAGGAAGACATCTTACCTATCGCAGCATAGTGTATCCTCCGCTGCCACCAATGGTTTACATCCGGCCAGTATATATAGTCCCTCTCTCTACCCTGTCCCTGGGCTCCCTCCACATATTCACCTCCACTATGCTGCGATAGGTAAGATGTCTTCCTGCTGCTACACTACAAGCTCTGCTTCTGGTCTTGCCGTTTTTATAACACAATGTCCTTATGTTATTGCAGGCATTTCTCTGGTGCTCTCACCATTAGGTATGTTCTTCTTTTTCCCTTTTCCCAACATTAGTCACACATCCTCTTACTTAGGCTATTTCTCTATTCCAGTACAACAAGTCCTCACGCATTGTGTGGTTTACCTAACATACCACGTATGATTGGTTATCATACTACATATACTCAGGTCGCCACTTATTGGTATTTATCCCTTATAACAGACCTATCTATGTTTCAATTTCTCCACCACATCATCACAGATTATCACCTTTGTTATTCATAAAGCAGCATCTATCCATCTCTTCATCTACCTATGTGAGCCCTATCTACACTATATGACAGTATTCTACTGGTATGTATCCAATATTTATGCCCTGTTCTCTTTGCTATTATATCAGCTCTTTATTCCAATTACCTATTCCTCATGAACTATCACTTCTCCTCCTCCCTCTCCCCTTTTTTCACAGTAACATATATTCTTCCATTCCAAAGTGTTCTCCTTGACTACTCACATGTAAGTTATACCATGCTCTATCCTTATTGACATTTTTCCGCCCTTACCAGCTATAGTCCTCTGTATATTATATATCTCTTTCCTTTCTCAGACTTCACTTTAACTTTCTGGCCTCCAAGGTGCTACTAGGAACTTTTCCCTGAACTTCATAAATACGGGTATGTCTCTCAGATCCCTCCCCTTTCCCCTCTTGCTCATTTTTTCCCTTGAGCCTTCCTGTTCTCCCTTCCTTCTTTCTCTTCTTCCGTTTCTTCCCCCTCCTTTCCCCCCTTTTTTTCCTCTCTTCCTTTTCTTTCCCCATCTTTCCTCTCCCCTTCCTTTCTTAATTTACAATTCTCTTATTCTACTCACATCTTATACGGCTGTATATATCCTCACCACTTCTTAACATTCACATTGCGACACCTTCCCCTTCCTTTCACATCTCCCCAATAGGTAATATGTTGTTTTCTCATTTTTTGACACTTGATGCCTTGTCATGATGTAATTGTAAATCATTTCTTGTTTTTTCTTTTTTGTATCATGCATGTCCCAGTACTTATCTGTCCCTGATGAAGGCTCTTGTGCGAGCCGACACGTCGGGCAGTACCGTTTAATTGTGAAAATAAAAATCATCCAAGCATACCATACCTGGATTGTCCAATTTCTCTTGTACTGTGTGCCGGGGTCCTTCCTTACTTTAAACAATATGGGACAACCCATATGATGATGTCATGTCTTTGGAAGCGTCTGATTTATTATTTCTGGTTTATTGGCAACATCTGAGTTAATTAGAGACACATCTGTGGATGTATATTCATATACACCTGAAACACACTGCTTCTTTGTGTAGCATGATGGGAAAGTCAAAAGAAATCAACCAGGATCTCAGGAAGAGAATTATGGACTTGCAGAAGTCTGGTTCATCCTTGGGTGCAATTTCCACATACCTGAAGGTGCCTCGTTCATCTGCACATACAATTATACGCAAGTACAAACAAGATGGGAATGTCCAGCCATCATTCCGCTGAGGAAGGGAACAGGTTCTGTGTACCAAAGATGAACATGCTTTGGACAGACATGTGCATATCAACCCAAGAAGAAAAGCAAAAGACCTTGTGAACATGCTGGTAAGATTGTGTAATTATCCACAGTGAAACGAGTACCGTATTTTTCGGACTATAAAACACACTTTTTTCCCCCCAAATGTTGGTGGAAAGTGGGGGGTGCGTCTTATAGTCTAAATGTAGGGCTGCGGGGAATGAGGGTGCTGCTGTGGAACGGGTCATCGGGGGCACGAGCAGGCTGTAGCAGCCTGCCGTGACCACGTGGGCCCGCTTATTTAATATGCACACCCATCATCTCGCCCATCATCTCTCAGCGCTGAAGCCGGCGCTGACTGGTGGGCGGGGTGATGGGCGGGAAATGGGCGCATATTAAACAGTCTGCCCGCATGATAGGCCCTGGCAACTACAGCCTAGAGTGATCATATGCGGCTGTATTCACTGCTCCCCGCGCATCATCATCAGCGCGGGGTGTAGTGAATCAGTATACTCACCGGCCACGATCCCTGCAGCACCGCGATGTCTTCCTGTCTGTGCCGGCGGCAGCTGTGTGGAGGCTAGCGGTGCGCACAGCAATGATGTCATCGCTGTGCGCACGTGTCCACACGCAGCCACCGCCGGCACAGACAGGAGGACATCGCGGTGCTGCAGGGATCGTGGCCGGCTCCACACTCCAGCGGCGCTGCTACTGACACAGACGGAGGAGGAGCGATGCTGCAGGGAGTTAGGTAAGGTGAGTTTGAACGTTTATTTTTTCTTTTTATGTGCCACAGGATGCGGGCTGTATACCAGGATGGGGGTATATAGCAGGATGAGGGTATATAGCATGATGGGGGTATATTATGAGCAGGATGGGGGTATATTATGAGCAGGATGGGGGTATATTATGAGCAGGATGGGGGTATATTATGAGCAGGATGGGGTATATTATGAGCAGGATGGGGGTTATATGAGCAGGATGGGGGTTTATAAGCAGGATGGGGCTTTATAAGCAAGATGGGAGTATATGAGCAGGATTGGGGTATATGAGCAGGATGGGGGCAATATGAGCAGGATGGGGTATATAAGCAGGATGGCGGTATATAGCAGGATGGAGGTATGTAGCAGGATGGAGGTATATAGCAGGATGGGGCCACATGCCAGGATGGGGTATATAGCAGGATGCGGCCATATGCCAGTATATAGCAGGATGCGGCCATATGCCAGGATGACGGTATATAGCAGGATGTGGGCTATACCAGGGTTAGGGACATATACTGTATATACAAGGCAGTAGGATCATTACTAGAAATGAGCCACCCCCCTAGAGTTCGAGTTCGGTTCGTCGAACGGAGGACAAGTTCGTCGAACGTTCGACGAACCAATTTGAACCCCATTGAAAACAATGGCAGGCAAACACATAAAAACACATTATACATGTACAAATACAGTTAATAAACATTGTCATTAAAATTACAGGTCCCCGTGACGCGTCCTGCACTCTGTCTCCCGCCGCTTTTCCTTCTGATAATCGCTGCGTCCTCCCGGTAACCAGCACTGATGATAGGATCTTCCATGACGTCAAAATAGCATGTGACCAGTCACGTGTCTATTATCTCATTGGCTACAGACTGGTAACATGGCTAGACATCATGCTAGGTCCTGTCAGTGCATCTCTCCGGTACGCGGTGCTCGTTCCAGCATCTCCGTGTACCTGCAAAATGCTCTGGCACATGGTCGGCTTCCCCGTTCCTGCATGTGGGCGCTCTTTACAGAGTCGGCCTACATGCAAGGACTGGCTGCCACAGCCGGTAAATAGCGGCACCGGGAATCACGTGATCGGAGATTGTCGTTGCTATAGTAACGGTGGCAGCTGTGACGTCACCGCTTACAGCCCGCAGCCTCTGCTCACTCACTGAGTGATTAGACTGCAAGGAGCAGCAGCGTCTTCCTCCCATGCAGTGCTGTCTAATGTAGCAGAGCTGCATGGGTTGAAGGAGAAAGAAGACAGAAGAGCAGGATCGTGGAGGGCTGACAGGGAGTAATAAACATGGAGTCTCTAATGTGTCTGTGTATTTATTTCTATTAAAGTATTTTTTCTCTGTGTGGTGTCTTTTTTTTTTTAACCCTTTATTGGAGATTCTTAATGGCCGGGTCAAACTTGCCTGACATTAAGAATCTATGGCTTAATACTAGCTAGTAAAACAAAGCTAGTATTAACCCATTATTACCCAGCATGCCACCTGGCTTCAGGGCTGCTGGAAGAGTTGGATACAGCGCCAGATGATGGCGCTTCTATGAAAGCACCATTTTCTGGGGCGGCTGCTGACTGCAATTCGCAGCAGAGGGGCCTAGAAAGCTCGGGCCAACCTGTGCTACGGATTCCTATCCCCAGCTGCCTAGTTGTACCTGGCTGGACACAAAAATTGGGCGAAGCCCACTTCATATTTTTTTTTAATTATTTCATGAAATTCGTGAAATAATTAAAAAAAAAGGTCTTCCCTATATTTTTGGTTCTCAGCCGGGTACAAATAGGCAGCTGGGGGTTGGGGGCAGCCGTACCTGCCTGCTGTACCTGGCTAGCATACAAAAATATGGCGAAGCCCACGTCATTTTTCCTTTCTCGCCTTTTCATTGGGGGACACAGACAGTGGGTTATATGGTGTCTCCAGGGGAGGCTTGACACTAGGTTTAAAAAAGAGTTAGCTCCTCCTCCCACAGCATATATCCCCAGCTAAGCGGGAACTAGTTCAGTTTTTTTATAGTGTCAGCAGGGAGGCTGACATGTCTGGACTGAGCTCCACCAGAGGTGCCTCAGGCCAGCTTATTTTTACTTTTTATTTTGTTTTTCTTTTCTTATTCATTCTATTTTTGATAGGGGCAATACTAGGGTGCCTTGCCACCCGCGTTCCCCCCGTGTACGGGCAGAGGAAACCTGGCGTGCAAAAGCCGTCAGTCTTTCCTCGCGCCCAAGTGGTCGGGTCTGCGTACCCCTCCAGGCTCCCTGGAAGCACCTCACGGAGGTAGCTCCAGAGTGTTAGGCAGAGCCGAGCATCTGCTAGCCTTGAGCCGAAGATGCGTCCCCGAGATCTCCGCATCCCAGGACCAACGCGTCTTCAGACGGAGCAAGAGCAGGTAGGGAGACGACGTGTACCCGTCCCCTGCATCCAACTGCCGCCGGAGGAGGCGCCGGTGGGGCGATGCAGGCCGTGATCCCGGGGAAGCATCATTAATTTAGCTCCCGGCGTCGGCCTGCATTCTTAGCAACGCCCCCTCCACTGCTCTAGAAGCCGCTCCCTCTAGTGGGCCGTCTCTCCCCTCCATGCTGCCAGAGAACACTGGACGCCATTACACGTGGGGAGCAGACACGGGTGAGATCGCCTCCTTGGCTCTGCAACTCTGCAGCACTATATACCGCTCTGTTCAGCGGTATATCGCTGTCTTCTAGCGGTGTGTGCCTGCTGGCTGGCGGTGTATATCAGCTTTTAGTGGTATATACTGACTGTGCCTGCAGGTATATACTGACTGTTTGGCAGTGTATGCCGCTTTACTATTGGTATATACCAGCTCTGTATAGCAGTCCCTTTTTAATACTGCTACTAGCTCCTCACCCACAGTAGTGTAATACTGCTAGAGGCTCACAGTATAATTGTACGTTTGTTGCTGACATGCGTAAAAACCGCAAGGGTGATAAAGCTTCCCAGGCATCCTCTATGGACCGGTACTATGCTTGTACCACCTGTGGAAGCTTGTTTCCAAATGGTCGAAGCTATCCACTATGCCGGGGCTGCGATGCCCCTACTACAATATCACAACAGACGTTGCCGGACCAGGGGGTCGTGCAATCTGTGGGTTCGGCCCCGGCCGCCATTCAGGCAGCACCCCCGTCTGATGAGGCTATCCCTGCATGGGCTCTTCTGATGTCTAAAAGGTTAGATGACCTGACCGCTCAGATATCCCAGCCTTCCACAGGCTCCCACAGCCTCCCCCCGGCTCAGCTCCCCCAGAGAAGCCCGCCTTCGTCTGGGGTATCATCCCCAGTACGTAAAAAGGCTGTCTCCAAAAGGCGCCATTGCGACCGCTCCGCCTCGTCTGACTCACACGATGGTCAGTCTGACTCAGACTCCGTGACCTTTAGTAGTCACGATTCCTGAGACTCTGACTCTGATTCAGATGTCCCTTCTGAGTCTAGGCATATGGAAGACACTTTAATAGCGGCTGTCAATCACTCTCTGTCGATTTCTGATCAGCCCTCGGACCCGACTTCTCAGTCGGCAATCAAGCGAGCCAAGAAGCCTCCTAAGTCCTTTGCCCAGGATCCGATTTTTCATCAAATCATATCTAAACGGTGGGATCACCCTGATAGGAGGTTTAACAAAAAATCCTGCTCTTCATTCGCTTATCCCTTTCCTCCGGAAATGGTTAAGCCCTGGTTGGTACCCCCCGTTGTGGATCCGCCAGTATCCAGACTGGCTAAACACACGGTTATGTCTGTTTCAGACAACGCGTCTCTCAAGGACTCGTCCGACCGCGCAGTTGAGGCTGCGGTCAAATCTATTTTCCAGGCTTCGGGCTCCTCTCTGCGCCCCCTGTTTGCCATGACATGGGTGGCAAAAGCTATGAGCGTGTGGAGTAGGAACCTCCGCAAGTTGCTTCGCCCTTGCAATATTCCTCCGGAGGCTCTTGAGATTCTTGATTTGTTCTCTCTCGCCTCTAATTATTTGCTTCACGGCTCCCTAGATGCAGCTAGCTGGTCAGCCCTAACGGCAGCCAATGCTGTCTTCGCCCGCAGGGTTCTGTGGCTAAAAATATGGAATGCGGACAGTGCCTCCAAGAAGTTCCTGTCCACACTTCCCTTCCAGGGTCTTCGTCTATTTGGTGAATCCCTGGACAAGCTCATATCTGAGGCGACAGGTGGTAAAAGTACCATTCTACCACAAAAGCGACCTGTAGCCAGAAATTTCAAAAAGTCTTCTTGGCGCAGGCAGTCCTTTCGGTCTGCCCCACAAAAACCATCGGCCCACGGACCGTCACAACACTCAGATCGAGGATCCGGTCCCTCAAGGGGCTCTTCTTGGCGTTCCTACTCCAAGCAACCTAAACCCAAAGGACCTCGCACTGTACAGGCCCCCTCAGCATGACGCCAGGTATCCCGCAGATCCGACTCCTGTGGGAGGGCGGCTTCTGCTTTTCCGGGATATCTGGCTAGACCACACTCACGATGCTTGGATTCGAGAAATCGTCACCTCAGGTTACAAGATCGATTTCTTTTCCCTGCCGGACAACAGGTTTCTGCGTTCTCGTCTTCCAAAGTCTGAAACACAAAGCCAGGCCTTATTTCAGGCCATAGTCTCTTTACAGAAAGCAAACGTTATCATTCCAGTAACCCTGGAACAGCGCGGCAAAGGTTTCTATTCAAACCTTTTTGTCATTGCCAAAAAAGATGGCTCTGTCCGCCCTATCTTGGACCTCAAACGGCTAAACAAATTCGTACGGATTCAAACTTTCCGAATGGAATCATTGAGAGCAGTACTAGCCGCCATGGAACCTGGAGAATTCCTAGCTTCCATAGACGTTCAAGATGCTTATTTACACATCCCCATATGTGTCTCTCATCAACGGTTCCTTCGCTTTGCCGTAGGACACCGTCACTTCCAATTCAGGGCCCTCCCCTTTGGGCTGGCCACTGCGCCTCGGGTCTTCACAAAGGTCATGGCGGCCGTCATGTCCATTTTACACCCCAGAGGCATCCTGGTTGTTCCCTATTTGGAACTTCTTGTCAAAGGGAGCTCTCCTCACGTTTGCTCAGAAAGCGTGCAGATTTGCCTAGACACGCTGTCAAGGCTAGGGTGGCTTATCAACTTCAACAAGTCATCCCTAATTCCTCATCAGCGCATCACCTTTCTAGGTATGCTGATAGACACGGCCCAGTCCCGGGTTTTTCTTCTAGAAGACAATAAGTCTTCCCTGATCCGGGCCGCTCAATCCCTCCGCTCTCGCCGTCACACATCCCTTCGGAATGGAATGAGAGTGTTAGGCAAGATGGTGGCGGTCATAGAAGCCGTGTCCTTTGCCCAATTCCATCTGCGCCCTCTACAACTGCATCTTCTATCCTCCTGGGACAAGAATCCAGCTTCCCTGGACCGGTCAGTCCGCCTATCTCGGGTTGCGCTCAGCTCCCTCGTCTGGTGGACTCAAGCCTCATCCCTATCTCAAGGGAAGTCCTTCCGCCCGGTCCACTGGCAAGTAGTCACGACGGATGCCAGCCTGATAGGCTGGGGGGCGGTGTTTCTCCACCACACTGTTCACGGACGCTGGTCTCCTTCCGAGCGCTCCCTGCACATCAATGTTCTGGAGATCAGAGACATATTTTTGGCCCTTCAGAATTTTCAACCCCTACTATTGGGCCTCCCTGTTCAGATCCAGTCAGACAATGCCACGGCCGTGGATTACATCAACCGTCAGGGAGGAACTCGCAGCAAGGCAGCGATGGGGGAGGTATCCAGGATTCTTCTTTGGGCAGAGAAGCACATCCCCATTATTTCAGCCGTCCATATCCCAGGGGTAGACAACTGGGCCGCAGATTTTCTCAGCAGGCAAGGGCTAGCGGCAGGGGAATGGTCCCTCCACGAAGAAGTGTTCCATCAGATCACTCTTCGCTGGGGACTCCCGGATGTGGACCTCATGCCGTCTCGAATGAATGCCAAAATACGTCCCTTCATATCTCGGTCGAGAGACCCGCTAGCGCTCGGCTCCAACGCCCTAGTCTTTCCATGGTCACAGTTTCGCCTGCCCTACATCTTCCCTCCGTTTCCTCTCATTCCGAGAGTAATCAAGAAAATCAAAGCGGAGGGAATCCCGGTGATCCTCGTGGCCCCGGACTGGCCCAGGAGAGCCTGGTACCCAGAGCTCCTCCAACTTCTCAGCGACAGTCCCTGGCGTCTTCCCGACCGCCTGGATCTTCTGTCGCAAGGTCCAATATTCCACCAGAATACAGCACAGCTGCATTTGACGGCGTGGCGCTTGAGTCCCTGATTCTAGCCAAATCGGGTCTTTCTTCCAGGGTAGTTCATACCATGCTTAATGCTCGGAAGCCTTCCTCCACCAGCATTTACCACAGGACCTGGAAGACCTATCTTTCCTGGTGTGACCGTCATAATTGGTCGCCCCTGACCTTTTCAATCCCTACTGTTCTTGCTTTTCTGCAAGACGGTCTGGACTCGGGTCTTGCTCTCAGTACCCTTAAAGGACAAGTTTCTGCCTTTTCGTTTTTTTTCCAGAAGCAGCTGGCTTCTCGCCCTCAGGTCCGTACCTTTCTTCAAGGGGTAGCGCATTTGGTCCCTCCTTATCGCCACCCCTTAGATCCCTGGGATCTGAATCTGGTTCTGGGAGCTCTTCAGCTTCCTCCTTTCGAACCTCTGAGAGAAATCTCTCTTCAGCGACTATCTTGGAAAGTGGCCTTTTTAGTCGCTATTACCTCTATCAGGCGAGTGTCCGAACTGGCAGCTCTTTCCTGTCGCTCACCTTATCTGGTATTCCATCATGATAAGGTGGTCCTTCGGCCTTCCCTCGCCTTCCTTCCGAAGGTCGTATCCTCTTTCCACCTGAACAAGGACATTGTGTTGCCGTCATTCTGCCCAGCCCCGGTCCACTCCTTTGAAAAAGCCCTTCACACTCTCGATCTTGTCAGGGCTCTGCGGACCTACATTTCCAGAACAGCGCCGTTGCGCAAGTCCGATGCCCTTGTAACGCCCTGGCAAAGCCAGGTTGTCACAGAAAGAGTTAATTCTCCTTGGTAATCTGATCCCACACCGATGCAGCAGGACAAACCACAGCCCCCAGGGTAAGAGAAAAGCAGAGCAGAGGGGAGGGGCTGGAGCAGAGTGTTTGGAGAGACAGAGAGAAGAGAAGCCTGGAGTTGTAGCTCCCAGGCTGAAAAGTGAAGTGTGCTCCGAGAGGGCCGGGACAGGCTGTGAGTGAGGAAGGGGCCAGAGGTAGCCGGGCAGGGTAGTGGCCCCCCGGTACCTGGGTGACCCGGATCACTGCAGGGGAGTGTATTCCCCATTCCCGGCTGAGGAGAAGGAGGAAGAGAGTGGAGAGAAAGGCACCTGGCTGCAGGGAAAGAACAACAGGAGCTGCTGCACCGTGTGTGGGACACTAACACCCCGTACCGAAGGCTGCAGACACCGGCAATTCCTAGTTTACCAGTGACTCTGCGTGGAATACTTGTGAGTACGCCCGTGCCCTCGGGCACCGCACCGCAGCACTGCGCCCTGCTCCCTGCTTACCCCATCACCGGGCCCCGGGACAACCAACCCCCTACCCACGGAGGGGAGAAATAACAACTAAGCTGCTCCCTGTCACCGCTCCCGGGATCCCCATAAAGAGCAGCGGTGGTGTCCACAATCACCACAACCGTGGGTGGCGTCACGGACAATCTCCCTTACCAAATCCCCTTTTACTGTGGAGCCTGGGATCACAGACCGGGTCACGCCACCGTGATACCCACAGAAGTGACCCCGTGGCCCGGATCTGAGTACCCCCTGGTCCCCGGGTGACACATTTGGCGTCACGAACAGGATCGAACCCATCCAGTTTCCTGGAGGAAGTGCGCCTTATTCTGGACTGTCAGCGGTGATCCGCTGCAAAAATTTTGAAAGTCGCCATCTTTGCCGCCATTTTGGGCGCGAAAATTTCCCGCCCAGCGCCTTCTTCCCCAAGCGGTGGGCGCGAAAAAGAGGCTCCGCCCCCTCAGAACGCGGGCGGAAGTGAAGCTCCGGAGGACCGGAAGCGAAAGAGAAACTTTAAAAGTTGCTAGAAGGACTGCTCCCGAGTACCAAGGGGGAGCAGTAGGAAGGAACTGCAGTTCATGTGACCGGGACTGTAAAGGCAGGGACGCCAGGACTTTGCCTAATTCCGTTCCTGGACAAGCAGTAGCCGCGACCCCGATGACATCTTACCCGGCTCCGGCAGTCCGCTCAGCCGCCACGGTGATGACGTCGGCTCCGGCAGTCCGCCCGGCCGCAACGGAGGTGGCACCCGATTGGAAGTCTGCCCCATATGTGGCGCCAGCCGCGCCCAGGTACCCCGTCACGGCTGTGGAGCAGCCGGAGTGCACCTGCAGAGAGGAGGAGCAGGCCAGTGAGAGATGGAGCCCTCGGCAGTTAGCGAGGCCGGTTGTAGCCGGCGCCGAGGGCATCCAGGTGGGCCTGGCTTCTGAGCAGGAGGCAGAGCACGGAACCCGTGCCCCGTACTGGGAGT